>NC_044925.1:22685963-22857945 GCF_003576645.1 Ipomoea triloba | reverse complement strand
AAGAGGTTGCAAAGATTGGCTAATAATTCATGTCAACGAATATGGACCAGCACTTTCAAGCAAGTGAAATGGTTACCAATAACACTTTGTGCAGTAGGCTGCTGCATTATTGTAGCCAATCCAAGATCTCCTATTTTAACTTCACCATGATTCCCATTGATGAATATATTATCACACTTCAGGTCCCTATGAATAATAGGTGGATTGTGACTGTGGAGATAGTGTAAACCTCTGAGAATTTGCCTAGCCCAGCTCTTGATGGCCTTTATGTCAACAACCTTATGTTTCTTACGATATCTATGCAACAGAGCATCAAAAAGAAAATTAATATCCTATTAATTTAAGATGGATAGAGAAGCATGAAGAAATATGAGCACAAAAATAACACATCATGTTTGTGTGTGTAGCTATGGGTATAACTTACTGCCTCAAGCTTCCTGAAGTGAATAACTCTGTGATCATGTTGATCGTTTTATTCTGATCGTCCACCCAAGAGTCCAGTGATTTTATGATGTTCTCATGCTTCAATGTTCTCAACAAGTGAGCCTCAGAATACAATCTCTCCAGATTAGCAGGAGACTGCAATGCATCGTCTATACTGACTTGGTTCCAAGCAACTTCAATTCCCTCAATTTCATCAAACCCTTTATATCTACAAATACAAATAACTCAAAGTTAATTCTATGATACTCAAAAGCAATATTTTGAAAGATTAAGCAATCTATGAGCTCAGAGAAAAGAGGTGGAGCAGGAAACCTACACAATCTTAAACGCTCCTCTTCCCAAGATTTCATTATACTGGAGGAAAGAAGACAAAGAGAAAGGTGATGGCACCATCAAACCCAACATGATAAGGAGTAAATAACTAAGAACATATATATAGTCCAAACACCAACTAAAAAAGAATCAAGAAAACTAATATAATCAATTATATAATTCAGTCAATAAGCATTTACATATAAAAATTGCTATCACCATGCAAAGCTAAGACAGTTTAGCATCAAAAGCATATCAAGATGACTATAAATCATAATTATGTAGAAGACTAATTAAAGTTTGATCTTTGAGGAATTCAAAGTAAGGCAATGATGGAGATGGAGAGGAAGAAGGAGAAAGTACCCGACTGTATCGATTATTAGACGAAACTTCAACAACATCGGCCTCGGCAGCATCGAACTTTCCTTTGGTTTTCAAAGGAAAAACAAACCCCGACGCCCCCAAATCCATATCGACTAAAAACGAAAAATTCACTCAAACAAAAGAAGAGAAAGGAGAAGAGGAAGAAAAGAGCGTATTAGAGAAACGGATATTCAGAAAACGCTTCGCAGGCCACAGAATATGAATCTACAATCCTCCCGAATCGGAATTCGCGTCCGAACATGTTGACTCTCTGCGAATGGAAGCTGAAAATCCCAATCCCCTTTCTCGCCATCTTCTATCAATTTGACAACTCTGACGAACCAACGAACACACCGATAGGTTTTCGATTTCTTCACATCATATGTAGTGATCGAAATCAGGGGCTCAAAATTAGAGCGCCGAAGAGAAACCCTAGAAACTAAAGAAGAATGCAATACAAGACCCTAACCGCAATTGATCGAAGAAAATGTCGCGAAGAGTTGAGAATCGGAGGAGACGGAAGAAGAAGACGACTTTTTATTCCAAAACGAAAAAAAGGAAAATTAATAGGAAAAAAAAAAAGCTCGGAATTGGAGTTGGATTCCAAGTTGTATTCACTGTCAGGTCAGGTTAGAGAAGAATACGAAATAGAGGCCAGATTTCAGAATTCTCTTCACACTAATTAAAATTAGAAAAGGACTAAACAACCATTTAATAAATGTGATCTTATCCTGGGGCGAGCAAAAAAGAATGATGATGAAGACCCAAATTTTTGATGAAGGTTTAAGCTCCTTGAAGGAACATAGCTTCCTAGTTATGAAACAGTCTGCGATTCAAGTTTTCCATAGTTAGAAAAGTTGTTTCTATGTCTGACTGTAAGGAATGCATAGTTAGAAAAGTTGTTTCTATGTCTGACTGTAAGGAATGGTTTATCATTTCAGTTGTTTCTATGTCTGACTGTAAGGAATGGTTTATCATTTCATTGATCGTTGATGTAAACGTTTTATGTTATGAATTAATGGAATAGCTACGTTTACATTAAAAAAAAAAAACCATTTAATAAATGTGTAAATTATCAGGAAGCAATATTTATATAATTTTATTCCTTTTCTACAACAACCACTTTCTTATTTCTATAAACTTTCTTCAACAACACTTTCTCAATTATAATTCACATCATGCTACAAGAATAAAAAAAAAATTACGAATCGACCAAATTATTCAGCTTATTAACTTAGCAACCACAAGATTTGTTTATCCTTTTGTAATTTTATTTTATTGGCTAGAGTCACAAAGTGAAGTTTATTATGTGCACATTATCAAGTAAAACTTGCAAGTTTATTTTGTTACTAACAAAATTTCACCAAAATATATGACAATATAAATATATTTCTTTTTTTAACGCGGGGTGATGAATCGACCAATTCACGGTAATAAATTAATTACTCCGTAATATTTTGATCCATGTAGCTTTATTCTCATAATTTTGCTCTTTATACGAGTAAATTAGTTTTGTACGCGCATTGCGCGTATGGGTTAATGCTCAATGTTTATATTTAAATAAATATTTGAAACTATATCAATGCAAGATTATATAGGAGAAGTTTATACATGGGTAATTGAATGTCGAATTTTTTTATTTAAATATCTAACTCAAAGTATATGAATCCAAGATAATATAAAAAAATTCATTATAATTATTATTAAAATATATAAATGTTTGCAACCTTGTAAAATCGATAGTCTAAATATTTGGTCTAAAAATGATAGTCTAAATAAATACTACTTTTCATTTGAATTTTTCTAAGTGTTCTTAATTCTCTTTTGAGTAACATTGTCATTGTCTTCATCTTTACTATTTGTTCTCTTCCTTTTTGTTGGTAGTGTGTTATTTGCAATTCGGTTATTGTTGGTATCATAGATGACAACGTCATGCAATGAGATTATGATATAGGAGCTATGGACTTTCCTTTAGATGTTCTGCTTGGGGTTCATTTGGTTCAACCATTATTGTTGAATGAGTTATTGTGGATAAAGAAATCCCTAGTTTTAGAAAAAAGATTAAATAAATTAATAAAAGTTTAAAATATTATATATTCCAAAGATATTAAAAGGTAGTTTCTCGCTTCAATTTGCTGGGTAATAGGTTATTTGAGTACTTTCATTGTCAACAAATCCCCCAAGTAGTTAATATGATTGGTTTCAAACTATTCTTTTTTATTTTTTTCATGGAATTAAAGAAATACATACGTATCATTTTTTGTGTAACTACTAATTTATTTAGTTCAATAAGAGTAAAATAGAGCGATTCCGCTTCAATTTGTTGGGTTATTTGAGTATTATCTTTGCCAACCAATCCCCAAGTAGTTAATATAATTAGATTCAAATTATTTTTTTTTAAAAAAATTCATTGTATTAATAAAATACTTGGTAAATAAATATATAACATTATTTTGTACTATAACTTTGATATTTAGTTACAAGATATTGTAAAAATAAGATAATGGACAATGTAATGAATATCAATTGATAAATTTGAATGTAAAGAATCTTTGAATGAGAGAAAATAAATACAATATAACTAATGAAATTATTTCTCTTATTTAATTTAATTTTTTTATAATGAATAATTTTTTCAAATAAAGGTATTGTAGACATATAATTCTAAATTTTTTTTGAAAACACACATAATTCTAAATTAAGAAATATATATGTATCATTTTTTGTTGTAGCTACTAATTTATTTAATTTAATAAGAGTAAATAGAGTGAGAAACTTAATTATGTCAAATTTGATTGAGATGAGATTCGAACCTAAGATCTTTCTTATAGAAATTAATGGGCAAGTTAAAAGTTAACGGAATATTAACGGAAAAGAGAATATTTAACGGAAAACTTAACGGATGGATAGGTAATCTCTATTAATAATATTAATCTGAATTATCTTAACCATCTATTTAATTAAATAATTCATCTGAACCATCAATTTGATTAAATAATTTGACCGCCATTTTTTCTATCCATTTTAGGCTTAACTCTCTTTAGTTCTTATTAGTACAGTAGAAATTAGAGTTCAAAAGAAACCTCTAACATACGATAAATAACTTTTGTAATAATCTAATATGAGTTGAATAATAATACAACACTTAACGCTAATTTTGAGGGATAATGAGAGTTGAACAGTACAACAGTTTACGCCAGTTTTGACGGAATGACCTTGTGCTTGTGGACTCTATACCTTTCTCATGATTACACCCAAGTGGCAGAGGCTGAAAAAGTCCTCTAAAGCATATATTCCTTTTTTCTTTTTTTGTGATTCATTTCCATTTGACAACTGTTAAAGCAGAATTGCAACGCTACGCACTACTCTCTTAAAGAGTAGAATATACGGAGTATATTATAGAAAAAATAAATAAGGATTTTCAACCACTGAAGGTGTCGTGGTGTAGTTGGTTATCACGTCAGTCTAACACACTGAAGGTCTCCGGTTCGAGTCCGGGCGACGCCAAGAGATTTTAGTTTTTTTTTTCTCAGCTGTAAATAGCAGGTCCATAATATCATTTTATGTATATTACATTCTGTTATAAATTGGATCTTTAGTATTTTGTTAGATTTAATGATGATTTTTCAATTAACTCATTTAAAATCATATTCGTATTTATATTTAGAACCTATCAACTCATCATTATTTTCCAGTATGGTCAGTGGTCACTCTTTGTCAACATAAACTCATTAATAATACGGAGTATAATTCAATTCCAATAGTATAAAACTTAATGCAAAAAGGCATGACATAAATTCGTATCACATATTGAACATTCGCCTCATTGGATTTCCTTGATAAAGGGCTTCCCTTTCTCCTTCTTTGGGAGACTTGTCTCAGTTCCCGCGTATTCCATGCTTTGACCCCGCTCCACCTTGACAATGTCAGCTAAGGAAGACCATGCCTCGCCTGGCTGCTCATGAACCCAGCACATAATGAAGTAAACTTTCCTCTCAGCAGACTTGAGCTTTTTCTTCATCTCTGATCTTTCAGACTTGGGTTGTTTTGCAGACTTTAGTTCTTTCTCTGCTGACTGAATCAGCCTCCGTAGATCGGAGAGCAAGCAAACTAAGGCTGCACCACCGAGATAGAGAAGTTCTATCACGTCTTCGATGAGTCTGAATCCAAGTTGTAGGCCGCCCATGTGTCTAAGAGCGGGAGAACATGTTTGCTCCAAACAATGTGACAGAGCCTCCAGTACAGTCTCCGGCTGTGCGCCTTGACCCATAACTGAAGAAACGCTCAGAAAAACCGTGGCGGATCCTGTTGGGTCGGATTGCCAGTCCCCGTTGTATATGCGGAGGGTGAAGCAATAACTGTATACAATATCAACCAGGTGAACTGCCAATAATGGGGACGGTGCAGCGGCACTCAGCTTACTAACTGAGGGTAATGGGGATTCTGGGCCAGGTGGAATGTCATGCAAAGGTTCACTTTCTATGTCATCTTCTGAAGTAGCTGTGGATTCTTCTTTAGAAATTGGCTGGACAAGTTGAGTTCCATCCTGGCCAAGAGAGATATACTTGGCTGACTGCTTCGTCCACCATGGCTCCCATGGCTTAATCAATTTGCTCAACTCACCCGAGGCTATGGCTTTTTGGTAACGTTTCTGCTCTTCAAGAGTTAAATCATCAAGACTTATCTCACTTCCTGTGTATAGAAAAGACTAAGTGCCCCTATTAGATTGAATCAGAACAAAATTTATTGGCACAGGTGTCAAATGTAAGTGGCATACCAGATAGGATCTTCTGAATAGTTGATTCTGACCATGAGAAATCTGGTTCTGAGACAATTGACATAGAGACAGATAATCAGGAAGCAACAAATGGAAAAAGATTAAAGAGAAGTAAAGCACAGTCACAACCATTGGTATTAATGAAAACAAGAATAGCATAAAAGTGAGCACAAGTAAATACTAATGATTTCCCATAGGAAATATCATCTAAGCAAGCAGTGGTTTATGGTTTCAACTAGTATTCCAAATTTCCAATTTAGTTTGTTCCTCATACACCAGGAACAATGGTTACTAGCTAAAGATTAAGACTGTTCCTCAAAGAGCACAACTTTGTCTGCAATTCAGAAGTTCCACTAGATATCAGAGATTTGTAGTTGTCGCAACACATGGTCCAGAACATTTAAAAAAAAAAAAAACTTTTATATCTGGAAAAATTGAGTTTAAATTCTTTTTAGTCACTCCTATAATCTAAAAAGTAATACAAAAAATCAACTTCACATAGATTAATTCCCTGAAAAAAAAAAAAAAGAAAAAAAAAAAGAATACCAGATCCAGTGCACAAAAACCAAAAGGTATTATAATTCAGCATCAGTTATCAATAACATAGAGAATGTACTTTATATTGTTCACAACACTAACCATCTTCGTCCAAAGATTCCATCTCATCTTCTGAATGCAAACGTTTCAGTATTTCTAACATTTTCTGTTTACTTTGCTCATCTGGTTGTGATTGCTGCAGCTCCTCCATAACATTCTCCATCATAAAAGACTCGGTGCAGCTAAGGCTATGTGACTGGAAGAGTCAGACGGACAAAATCAATAACAAGAAAATCTACCAGATAAGCATTGAACATATTGACAAATTGCTACTAAAACATATACAATGTCTTAAAAGAAGCAATCACCTTATAACATGGAAGAGAGCAATAGCGTATATTGCATCGAGGGCAAGTGTACAGTGAAAATTGCTTTTGACATCTGCACGAGAAGTAAACGTAAGTTACCCATTTTATGACCTATTGACATGTGTTGCAACCCTAATACAGTCCAAAATGGGGATAATTTTTTTTTTTAATATTTATCTACTTGTATGTGAAGAAAACACCAAAATTGGTTGCAAAACATAGCCAAGTTGGTCAGGCTGTTGGCTTGGTAACCACAAGGTTACAAGTTCGACTCCCAGTGCAACGGTTAATGGTCAACCTAGGCTGATTTACCTCCACTCGGGTAGTGGCTGCGAGTTTCTCTTGTCACTCAAAAAATAAAAAAGAAAGCACCAAAACTCATAGCTCACTCTATCTAACATCCTCATAACAACGATCCACTATGTTGAAACCCTAAGCCCATTTATCAATAGGCCCATTAGGCTATAGGTTATTCATGTATATATAGTGGTAGTCTGTACAGTTCTTAATATGAGAAATATATGAATATACTTTATTCTCTCACATATTCACACACTAAAATTCAGCATAACAGCCATTGGCAGCAAAGCTTTATCACTATAAGTTTTCAGGCTCCAGGCCTCCAGCTGAACGCAACTAATCCTTAATCTGTATTCAGTTTGGGATAGCTTATAAATCCTATTTCTCTATTCATCACTCTTTTGTCTTCTTTAGTAAGCATATGCCCGCCGCTCTATTGGCTATCCCCCTACACGCATGTCTATAACTTATACATTATTAATTTTTCATTGAAATTCAATATACATTTCCACTTTTGCTGAATATATGGGAGAGATATTAAACAGTTCAATAGAAATATAGTGTAAAGATGGCATACGTACACGCGGCATATTATGCGCGAGGATGAGTTGAGCTGCGAGGAAGTTGACGGCATCTCGCCGGAGGTGACAATGGTATCCGGCATCGAAGAAGCTCAATAGTGGAGTCCGAATTGAGGACAAGAAATGAACTCTTAGAAGCTGCAGAGCTAGTCCTAAATAGGATTTGAGCCTATTTAAGGCCTACATGTTAAGCCTTTAAAAAAAAAAATTTAATATACCTAATACTAAACTAATACATAACTGCATAAGTATATCAACACAAATCCATGAATCACATTACAAAATTACAATCAATCAATAACCACAGAGGCACAAAAACAAGGTAACATCTAACTATCTAACATTGAATATAATAACAACAAGAACAAACACTTAATAAATAGTAAGAACCAACACCTGTGAATATTATAACAAATTAGAAATTCATAAGCAAGGTAACATACTAGTCCCAATTAGGGATAGATGAAGCAGATTATTAGTACTGATTATGATACGACCGAATTGTAGAGTCTAATGATTTTTCTTAACATTGCAAAAACTCCAATAATATGTTACCAATGATTTCTATCTACCAAACTGTTATTATTAAACTTTGTTTTTAGACAAGTTTATCAGAAGTCATCTTATGCATAAAACCTACAAATGTATGAACTAATCTCTGGAGTGGTGTTAGCGTAACTATACCACTGCTAGACTGGAAGACATACCTATCACTGTCGGTCGGTTGGTCGCCGCCTCGACAGAAGTTTTATTCGCTGCCGCGCGTCGCCGGTGGAAGTGTCAAAGGAGTTGTCGCAAATCACAGAGGCCACTCCTACTGGAGTCTGGAAACCCCGGGAATGTTTCTTTTCTTTGTTGGAGGTAGGGATGGCAACGGGGCGGGGCGGGGGCGGGGAGTACCCGTCCCCGCTACCCAGACCCCGTCCCCGCTACCCAGACCCCGTCCCCGCTACCCAGACCCCGTCCCCGCTACCCCCCGCCGGGGAATTGAAAAATCCCCCCATCCCCGTCCCCGCGGGGAATTTGGCGGGAACGGGGAATCCATTCCCCGTCCCCGGTCAACCCCATGGTATACTCAAAGTATTTCCAAAGTACACCCAACAAATCACAGATTCAAAGAAATATTATTCACAGATTAACTATAATAATAAACAAATTCACAATCAAAGTATACCCAACAAATCAACAGTGATAAACAAATTTACACTCACAGTATACATCAAAAAATCAACATTTAACAATATATTCACAATCCAAAGCATATTGAGAAATTAATAGTTTTAAATTAAAATTAGAACTCAGAATATGACAGTTTTAAAATTAAAATTAAATCTCACAATCTTTTCAAAAAATAAATTAAAACTCACAATCCAGAGCTTCATTTGACTGGAGATGGAGGAAGAATAGTGAAGCCGTGGTGGAGGAAGCAGTAACGAGCGGCGACATGAACAACAACGGACGAAGGCGATGGAGGTTGTGACTGGCGACCGGCGACCGCGATGGAGGTAGTCGCGAGTCGCGACCTGGACTGCGACCAACGAAGGCAACGAGGCGATGGAGGCAGTGACCGGCTATAGGCGATGGTGGAAGTGGCAACCTGGGAGGCTGCGATGGAAGCTGTTGGAGTGCTGGACCGTAACTATGGTCTCTAGACTCTCTGGACATGGGAGCTTGCAATTAGGATTAGGGATTTAGGTTTAGAAGTCAGTAGGTTACTCTTTATTTATTTATATAATTAATTAATTAATTAATTAATCGGGGACGGGGCGGGGCGGGGAGGGGTATCCCGTCCCCGTCCCTGTCCCCGATCCCCGAAAATTTTTCCCATTCCCGTTCCAATCGGGGACGGGGACGGGGATCCCCGTCGGAGACGGGGCACATTGTCATCCCTAGTTGGAGGCCGCTAACTAGGCTGTCATCTTTTGGGCCCTACAATCATAAACTGAACCCAGTTTCTTAGGGTTATAACTTTATAAGCTTATTGATCATTTTGAACTAATTTATTTTTTTATATGATTTTTTTTTAATGCATGAGGTATCTAGCTTATACTAAATTATCCTAAACTCCAGAGCTCTTACCTAAGAGGTGTTGGATGAGATAAATCACGAGTTACTCCTTAGTCCTCATAATACACCCCTACTTGTACACTTTGTGCATAATGGACTTTCATCTCCTCTAATCAATATTGCAGCAGAAGGCACAATGCGTTAGTCAAGTGCTCATGGGCCCGTTAGGCAAAAAACCACTCGCCAAAGTTAGGCGCTGACTGGATTGAGTTAGACGCCTGACTTGACCGAATTAAGCGCTCGGTACCTAAAATGCCTGAACTAGTTGACCAATTAAAAGCCGCTTAAGGATAAAATAACCTTAGCCTAGGGACACCTAGCACCTAGTTGGAGCTTAAGCCGCTTAAGTCAAATTTTTACAACCCTGCTTCTGATAAGTTAAGGTCTTCAATTGACCTCCTAAATTCCTAATGAAATTTGAACCCCTCAGGTTCATCAACTTTAATATGGAGTACAATTTTAACTAATGTGTTATCAAATTTAGAATGAATTGACATATCTTACATATGAATAGAATAAAAATAAATTTGATGATGTTGGAGATTTGGGGTTAGAGTTGTGCAATCAGCTAACCAACCGTTTCAATAGAAATTTTTAAAACTTTAACCGTTAAACGAATCGAATTTTATATTATCTTACATTATGCGTTCATCTTGAAATTGGAATTAAATAGCCATACAACATAAGGGATGTTAGGAAGTGAAGAAATGCAGCAACTGAAGCGCTTTTCGGATCATAAAACATAGTTGCCTTGTTTGGTCGTAGATACCACCTCTTGTACCTTCCATTTAGGTCCTGTTTGGTAAATAATCAGCCTATCAGTCAATTTTGGCTTATTTGACCACTATTAGTTGGTAAATAATAAGCTTTTTGTAACTTCAAAATGCTAAAATTCAAAAGGCTACTCAAAGTAGCATTTTCAATTAGCTTTTTGAGAAAAGAAATTATACCAAACAGCCATCAGCTAACAGCTAATTTATCAAACAACTTTCTACAATCAGCCAATGTTATCAACAAATCAAACCTTCTAACCCAAACAGCCAACCCAATTAGCTAACAGCCATTTACCAAACAGGACCTTAGTCTCCTAATCAGCACAAACTTATTGTTAACCTGCTAAAAATGTTAATTGCTCATTTTTCAAGGTTATGAATTTGAAGCTTATTCGAGCTCAGTGGCTTAAGTGTTATCTCCAAATAGTTCAGTGGTCTGTTTGTACATTTTTCCCTCAAATGTAATCCCACAATAATATAGTGGAGTCCCATTTAACTTGACCCTGTCCAAAAAATGCTTACAATTTTTCCTTTAAGAGTTTTTATGTAAAAATCTTATGTAATTTTATAATATAATCTTCATTTTGTGATGCATAAGTTAAGTCTTCTTATTTAGACCAAGGCTTTCATTTATCATATACTATAGTAAATATAAGACCAAAGACCTTATGGTCTAGTAGCACCTGATATCCCAATTAACACTCCCACATGAATGATGGGAGTGGATTCGAGCCTCAGTGGAGGCAACTTTTGACTTAAAAGACAGTTTTACTTTAATCAATTGACATTGTTAGGTTCTCACAGAACATTTTAAAAGACAGTTTTACTTTAATCAATTGACATTGTTAGGTTCTCACTTTAATGTATTAATGATAACTAGATTTTTCAATCCAAAAATAAAAATAAATATTAACGCAAAGTATAAATGTTACACAGTGCCAAAAGCCTTATGGTCAAGCAGCATAGTTGTGGCCCTCCCAAGTGAAAGGTTACAGGGTCGATGTTAGCTCGTTGTCCTAGTAGGAAAACAAAAATGTTACACAGTAATACACATAGCTTTTGTCCAGAAAAATCCAGACTCATCATATAAATAACCATTTTTTAAAATTAGATACTCATTGTTTACAACTATTGGATCTAAAATATCCCAATTTACAGAAATCAAATCCCTGCTAAGACCTCAGTAATCAAGGCTTAGACGTTATTACATCCGTTTTCTTTGGACATTTCACTATCCCCAGCCTTGAATTTTGCCATTCTTGCCAGTTCTTTAACTTCGCTCACCACCCTTTCAATCCTCATCGCCACCTCTATTGTTAGAGAAGCAAATGCCACAACTGGAATGGCCTCTGCAAGAGGAATAGCAGCATTATTGCATGGTGCCAAAACCGAGTCTTTCTCCTCCTCCTCATCATTCACGGATAACTTTGTCCCTGAACTTGCAGGTCGCGGAATTACAGAAACCGAAATGGACTTCAAACGTTCTTGGATTTCTTGGATAGCGCTGTCCTTTTCTTGGATTAGTATATCCACCCTGGGGAATGTGCTCCCAGTCTTGATCTCAGAAGCCAACTCTCTCAGTATGCTTGAAGTTCTAGACCCTAGCTCCTTGCATGCTTCACTGAGAGCCTTCTTTACACACTCTGAACCCTATAATTCAACAAAAAAAAATTAATGAAATGAGTGAACTTTTTACCGTGCCGTGACCCTAGTCAGCAAAGGACCACAGGATGGTAAACTGTAAACCAGTTTAAGTTTCCATCCATAATTGACCAGTTCAAACTAAGAAGACTAATAGGCTCCTACTGGGATCAAACTTTGAACTTTGTGCTACTTTTTTACCTTGGTTTCTTGATTGATGCAGCTATTTAGCGTCTCGATGCAACAGGCGCAGGCGCGTATCGAAGTGCCAATTTTAAGGTATTGTTTCCAGGGATGCTGGAAGTTGAATTGCCCATGAGCAGGTTCCCATCTAGCGAAATTCGCCTATATAGTACAAAAAAATCTGGTTACCACTTGGTGGAGGAGTTAAATAGCGGGATGTGTCTGAACGGTTATAATTGCCAGTTCTTACCATTATGTCTTCTGTACCCTTGGAATTCAGCACAGATCTGCAAGCTGCTACATTTTTAGCATGTTCCTGGGAACTCTTGCTGGTTTCTCCACAATCACCAAAGTATTCTGCTACACAGCCTAATATTGCAACCAGAAAAGCAAGTTTTTGAGACTAATGTGTCAATATAATTCAACAGAAATGATTTCAAAGCAGAATACAGAAGAGAATTGCTTACAATCTAAAGAGTTGGCCAGTTTATCCATGTTACTTGTGATCGAGAGATGAAGTTCTTCGCCCGCCCAAACCGGGAAAACAAGCATGGTCGAGAGAGTGCACAGAGAAGTTCCTATGATTATCGTCGAAACCCTATGATGAGCCAAACTAAACAG
This sequence comes from Ipomoea triloba, assembly GCF_003576645.1. Taxonomy (NCBI): domain Eukaryota; kingdom Viridiplantae; phylum Streptophyta; class Magnoliopsida; order Solanales; family Convolvulaceae; genus Ipomoea; species Ipomoea triloba. Next base: position 22,844,978 of record NC_044925.1, on the reverse strand, counting down.
CTCCTCCACGCGGTATCCGGATATAGAAACCAGACTGAAGGTGAGGATGAAGATCAGAGTTCCATACTCGAAACGCTTCTTCACAGATGGAATGAATCTAGAGAAAGTTGCTGCAGAAACTATTGAAAGATCACAGTAAATAAAAAGTTAGTTCATTTCCTCTCCTGTCACAGTGAGTTCAAGAACCAAGACAGATTTACAACACATAACATACCTAGTAGGAAAACAGAAGTTCCCGCGATTACAGGCTCCATCTTTGCTCCAAGCTTGCTGGCAAACCAATGAATCCCCAGAGCAAGAAATCCAGCAAGAAAAGTTCCTACGATTCTATTCAAGCATTTTGAAATGGTGGCACCTGGAAACCAAAAAGCATTAGTCCTAGCCTCACTTTTCCCAAACCAGTTAAAATGATTTTTTTTTGCCATTTTGGAGCCTTACCTACAGTGTACTCAAAAACTATTACAACTGTCAAAACTGCCCACATGGCTGTCCCTCCAACACCATCATACAAAGGCCTCATATAGTAAACCAGCGAGGCGACACTAAGAGCTATTCCCACTTTGAGCCCATGGATAACTTTTCTAGGCTCTTTACACCCTATATCCCATGCCTGCACAAAAAATCTCCACAGTCTAAACACTGTTTTATCAATCAAACACATCAAAATGATCCAAAGTTTGCTTGTCTGGTGTGGCAGAACTTCAGATGAACCTTCAGCCACCTTTGCTGTATTCTGGTTATTCATTTTGAGTATATAATCGGATAATCGGCTAAAACCAGATAATGATGTAACTGGTAATTGTTATGGGAGAAAATGTTAATGCACGTATATAAAGCACTCTGCAGTGCTAACTCTCATGTTAATTAGGCCATGAATGGATTGCATGACGCGAAAACCCACCCATCGGGGAAATGAAATATGTACAGAGAGTGACAGAGACAGTACTTGATGCATGAATTAGTTACACAGAGTTTTAAAATGCTGGAAAATAGTGCACAGAAGTACAGGACTTTGGTAAAGCAAATCCACTCCAAAGTAGCAGTAGAACAAGGCATATATGTGACCTGTAGAATAAACTATATAGAATGGCATTCTTTAGTATGCAGAACAGCTAGTAAAACATTATTATGCTGCATTCAACACAATAAAGCAAATGGCATTTGTTTAACTAACTATTGTTTAGGCCATCGCTTTACCTAAACCGTTTTCTGTCTGTCGTGGGATTTCGCTTTGACATCAGTGGCTTTCTTATCAGATTCCTCTTAGCCTTTCTTGAGGATTTTAAACAGTACTGGTAAGATTGCCCTCTTGTGTTTTTGAGCAATCTTGGTAGGTGGTTCTTTAGAATCTTGATCAAGATTTCAATTTTAACAGCTCAAATTCCACTCCAGCTAAAGATACACTGAATCTGAAACCTTTTCTCCATTGGGTTTTCACCAAAAGAGATATATGCATTCTTGATTTTTAAGTAAAGCTCAGGCAATTTGTTCAGTGAGGAATACACTGCTAGCAAGAAGCAAATAAATTATTAATTTTGCATGTAAAAGAAGTTTGTTCTCCACCCACACCACCTAGCTTGGTCCTGTCATCATACACTATCTTGAAATTAATAATCCCAATTTATGGTTCTGTGGCAAAGTTAGGTCAGGAATGTGGACCCTTGTAATCTCCAGATAATTTAATGATGTTTTTGGTGATTTCATAAGTTTCATTGGCTTCTTTTGCATGAATCAGAACACTTATCATGTTGTATGGTGTCTTTTCTTAGTGCACTTATTTGAAAGGCTAGTTCAAGTATCTAAAAGAGGATTTCTGGTTTTAACTAAAGAAGTCTGTGTGCTTTGGTTACGTGCCCTGTTAGGACGCCACAAATACTATAGGTATGCACACTAGCCAAATCACACCTAAAAGGCTATATTCAATCAATTAGTTAGTCTATATAAGAACAATGGTTTTAAGAATGATCTTATTATTAATCAATTCATGATAATATAAAGTACATGATGAAGAGATGCATTTATAAAGATACAACAATACAGGAATGATAAATGGTAATATTTCTAATAATATATGGAGAGGGAAAATGAATTGTGGTATGTCTAGAATACAGAGTCCTTATACGCTCCCTCAAGCTTAAAGTTCTCTAGAGAGAACATTGAGTTTGTCTTTAGATTATTTAACCTGGTTGTCGTTAGTGACTTGGTAAAGATGTGTGCCAGTTGGTCATTTTTTGTAAAGGTGTAGTTTCCTTGTAGTTCCTTTGATGTTACGAACAAAATAAAAGAATCTTGACAGACCAAAATTTTCGGCGGCAAGATCAGCTACAACGGAACACTCATACGGAGCGCAGCTACAACGGAACACTTATCCAGAGCCTTAATAAATGTAGCCAAACACGGCAATGTGCCTTCAATGTATCCACGGAGAGTTTAATCACGGAGAAAGCTACAATGGAACACTCATCTGGCGCAGCTACAACAAAACACTTATCCAGAGCCTTAATAAATGTAGCCAGACACGGTAATGTGCCATCAATGTATCCACGGAGACTTTAATCGCGGAGAAAGGAAACAAGTTAATTCTTCTAGAACAAATAATTTGAGGAAGTAAATTTCATAGAGATAAAGTGATAGACTGTATCCAGAGCCTTAATAAATGTAGCCAGACACGGTAATGTGCCATCAATATATCCACGGAGACTTTAATCGCGGAGAAAGGAAACAAGTTAAGTCTTCTAGAACAGATAGTTTGAGGAAGTAAATTTCATAGAGATAAAGTGATAGACTGTTTATAGAGTATTTATCGGGGGATGTGGTTGGATAGACAATATTTTTTGAAGATGTTGCGAGAAGAGGAGGTAGTGTCACCGGCCGGCAACGTGGGTTTTTGGGTTTCTTATTATTAATTAGTCTATATAATATAAAGTATATGATAAAGTGATATATTTATAAAGATACAAATAGTCCGAGTCAGGATAGGATACAGAGAGGCAGAATGAATTCTGGTATCCCTAGAATACAAAGTCCTAATAGTCTAACTCATGACTTTATAAACCTATATATTTCTCTCTTCAATGTAGTACTTCTAGTATGCCCAAAGTGTCAACATTGAGTTAGTAAATTGGGATCATATTTTGCAGTAGATACCAATTGCAGCAATGGATTTTGTGAACAAACAATGCTTGCTGGTTTTCTGCAATCACTTGTAAATAGCCAAAGGGCAGAAATGCCACAATTTCATGATACAAAAGCTACAACTGAGAACCAAGAAATGAAGTTACAAACAAAATCAACTGTTAGCCTATAAGGAGCATTACTCTATTCTTGCTTAGCATGCCCCCTTCACTCATAGCCAAATAAAGTCCTCCTACTTATATATTTACCCAAAAACACACATATTGCCCTCAAGTATCTGCCATGCCTCTTCAGTCATCAATTTCCCCTTCCTCGTTTCTTCTCCAGTAGAGATCAATATGAGAACTAACTATACAGTCAAAGCGTTTACCTGTCTAAATATTTTAAACGTCAATATAAGCTCGTGCATGATACTCCCTCGGGCAAGCTAATAGGAAAGGGCACAGCAGACTCGGAGCAATTGCTCGATGTACTAGTCCTTCCATCTCTAACATTACCGAGCTGATCTCTTGCGTGTAACTCACTAGGCCCCGAGAGCTGTAAAAGTTGAAGAAGGGAGGAAAATAGCTCGTGCCTTGATACAAACGCGTTTGCCTGCAAGAGCCTCGTTTAAATAAGTGAAAACGGCTCCATGGAAGTTGAAAATATAGTTAGTTGCTTGGGTTTTTATTCCATTATATACCTCAGGCTCAACAATGAAGTGTGCCCATATCTTAGTCTCGCGAAGTTCCATGGTTCCCTTCAATATATTCAGGCCAAAACCTCGGATTACATCAACTATCTCCAGAAAGAAACCTTGTTCTTGACACAGGATCTGATTCAACAAGTTGAAGATCAGTACAAATTCAAATTTTGAATCAAATTTTTTTCGAAAATGACTTAAAAGTCACCTCTATAAGCATTTGACCAGGAGTACAAAGATCCTCAACTATCAGGGGACAAACCATTGTTTGATTCTCGATTTCACAGGCCCATGTTACTCCGCTAGTATTACTGTTGGAGTTGGTATCTTTCCGGCCCTTTTTATCCTGTTAGACAATTAGCATGAAAGTTAATAATTGATAACTATCGAAAATGAGCAATAGCATCTTTTGGTTGTTCGGGAATATGTGACATTTGATTAATTGGGGAGAGAGGGGATTAAAAAAAAACCTTCAGTTCTTCAGTTTTTTTAAGTCCTTCAGCAAGCCTCGTGACACTTTGAAAGAAAAGCAGCTGTTTTATAGTTTGATGCAACAAGCGATCAATGCTCATCTGCAATACAATCCAATCAAGGCACGAGACTAAGATTCTTTCCCTTTTCAGAGGTATAGAAGAACATAGGAAATTCGAGAATTGAGAATGAATATCAGATACTACCTTTCCACCATTAGGAATGAGCTCTCTCAACTCTGCAAGGCGTTCGTAGGTCCTTACACGATCTTTTGGGATGGGTCGAGTTCCTGGTTTTGCCTTTTTCTTGACTGCTTTTGACGGTTTTTCATGATCCTTAGTATTCACGACATTGGTGCTGCAATTTTCACCAATCAATGATACTGTTTCCAACTTTGTAACTTCTCTCTCAGCTTGAGGGTGTTCAATTCTCCTCTTCTTTGTTGATGATAACTGATCATTGCAACTAGATCCAACAAAAGAACACGAGCTACTAGGATTGTCATACAAAAGATGATCTAATCCTAATTTGGAGAATAATCGATTTGATGGCCAATCCTTGGAACCAATTGAGTGCTCTGAGGTGCATCCTGAAATCGAAGTACCAAAATCCCATTGCTGACCGCTTCTTGCTGGCTTTCTAATGTTGTCCAAATTCTCGGGCATTTTACACCCAAAAACATTATCAAAGGCAGATGTGTTTGAATGTTTTTGTCCTTTAAAGGAGCTGAAGGAATTGCTGATAGAACTCTTTACTTGAACAGATGGATCACTGCCTACGCTGAAATTTGTCTGTTCGTTCAGATTGGATGATGTTGAAATGACACTAGACATGTTGTCGTTGGTTTGGCCCGCCATGGGAGAAAATGATCTAGAAAGATCATACATTAGAGAAGGTTTAGACGGACCTGCTACAAAATCACCTACCCGGGATGACTCCTCAAATGTCCATAAGCTAGCTTGTGTTTGAACTAAATCAACCGATTGCCCTAATTCATGTGTTGAAGTCATAACCGGCCTCTCCAGGACGTTTTGAACTGTATTTGTACAATACTCAAATTGGTTTGGCAAAGCACAAAACACATTGTCACAATCCTGAGAAATCGCTCCAGCTGAGATATTTTCCTGTAACGAAGTTAAACTCGAGCCTTCTCCCCATGAAGGTTGAGGCATGTTGAAGTAATTAGCAGAGTGGACAGGTGACTGCCATGGCTGAAAGTCATAGCTGCTGAAGTCGGTCTGAGTTTCTACACCGGCGTTTTGAAACTGGTTATCAAATAGAGAGAACACTTCAACCGGAAATGATTGAACCATATTCATTATAGGATCTACAAAGTCTGATGGACTTTGCAGAGTTTCGGGGCTCATAAAGTAGGGAGAATTGCATATTGATGAAGCAAGAGACCCGCTAAGCCCAAAAACATCACCATTTGCTGAATTTTCAGCGAAAAGTGATTCAATATCTGTCCCCTGAAAGAGTTTTTTCGTTTCATCCACAAACTCCATCCTCTCTGGAAGCTGCAGATAGAAGAAACATGGATATGTTAGTGGAAGGAACAACTGATAAAGTGACTCGTGTTATAAACCGAAAAGAGTTTAAGCATAAACTGAGACAGTTGCTAAATGCTAACCTTCTGATTAGATCCAAATTGTATAACCCCCAATGGTTCAACAGATATCACTGCAATTGTCTGCAAAACAAGGTTGGATTAGCTTCCCAGATCACTAGTAAAGATTAATTAGAAAACACATCAACTTATACTAAAGTAAAATACCTTAATCCCACACGAAAACTGGCCATAGAATTCAGAATCATCCTGCAGAACCAAATTGCAAATTACCAAATCAATACTCAAGAATGGAGTGCTTAAATAGCTTATCTTTGCATCCAAAATGAAATCTTTATTTGCAAGAAGAGAAAAACTCTTACCTGCAACAACTCACAATTATCAGCCAAGCCATGGTGGCTCTGCCAAACAGAACTGGTGTCAGAAAGCATCCATTTATGTTTCTTGGTAAAAGCAGCTTGGCCAACCACCCTGTCAAGATTTGAAATTTACATTTCCTAAAAAAAATTGCAACTTTTTCACAAGAATCTACAAGATTGTGAGCATATTGGACATACCCACTGCCAAGTATATGAACTTGCAGAAGCATATCATCAATCAACCCACCCATCTCTTCCTCATAGTAGGCATCCCTCAGTGTCAACAATCTGGCAAAAAAGTTTGAATTCACACCAAAAAAAATAAGAAAAGAAAATAATCTATCTACAAGGTTGAATCTTTTTTTATTTGTAGTTCAAATCAGAGCATTTCAATCCCAAAAAATGCTTATGTTCATGCAACAAAATATCTTTGAAATCACCAAATTAAGCTAAAGGGTTCATATCTTATGCAAAAGATCAGACAGCTAGTAGCTAGGCAGTGAGTGTGATAGTTTGTCAAACAACTTTTTAAAATTTCAAGAAGAATATTTTAATTTCAAGGAGGGTTTAGTATTTCAAAAGATTGTGCTTTATTCTAGGACTGCAATTCAATTCATCAATGCTGGCAAGAATATAAAACTGAAGAAGACCAAAGAAAGCTAAACCAAACAAAAGGAAAAACGACAAAAGGGATCACATAAACCAAAAGTTCTAAAATGATCATAGAAATTCCCCCTCTCTCTCTATATATCTCAAGACTCTACATAAAACATATATATAATATAAAATTTTTGTGTGAATATAATCAGGGAAAACCAAAGAACTTACAAGGAATTTTGCAGGTTGAAACCCCAGAAGACAGCATAAGACCATCCATTGCCACAGCATAGGCTCTTGAGGAGTGCTTTTGCCACTGTTTCACTCTTCCCTTTACTCATTTTCTTCCCACTCAAAAAACCCAAAGAAGAAATGCAGCTATATATGTCTGTTTATGTATTATATCTCCTTTTACGTCCAAGAACTCAATAAACCGACTTTAAACCCCAAAGCTGACCTTTTTTCTATTCCAACAAGAATTGTAGTATCTGCAGAGGCAAGTTTTAGGGTTCTTGAAACAATAATCAAAGGAAACAGCTTTATACAATGAGATGGCTTCTGGGAAATCTTTGAACTCGTTCAAGGAAAAGAACAGAAAAAAGGGTATGCAAATTACAAGCTAGGTAGTGCCCAGACCAGGTGAGAGAAGAAGAAAGAAAATCTGTGGAGAAGAAAATACCTAAAGTGGAACTTAATACATATAGATATAGTGTGTGTGTGTTTTTTTTTTTTTTTTTTTTTTTTTTTTTTTTTTTTTTTGTGTTTTTTAGTATGGGTGGAGATGGGTTTTAGGGTGGGTGGGTGGGGGTGGGGGGACAGTAGGGTGTAGGGTGAAAAGGAGGGGTTGAGTTACTAGGTTTAGCTGTGCAAAACTGGAACAAGTTGGACGAGGATACTGATGATTTTCCTTAATTTATGCTATGCATTTATGTTGAGATCATATATCTATCTGGTGAAAGATTTTCAGCTTTCCTTTCTTGTTCTCTTTTTCTTTTAATTATTTGGAGGATCCATTGTATGTTCTTTGGTTTGTAGTTTCTTATTGGTAAATAGCATTATTTTGGGGATATTTTTGTATGATAAAGTTAAAAAAACGCTATTGAAAACATGCATATCTACCATATCATCCCTTTCTCTGATCTCCCTAAAAGATCACTGAATTTTGATTATTGGAATTGCTTTTATGAAAAGTAAAAGGTTAGTGTAATTTGGAAGATCTTGGAGATAATTATGATCTCAAGGTGAAATTTTTTCAAAAAAATATATGTATATATATTTACTTTAAAGTTTTGTACTAAAACTTTTACTCCATTACATTTTAAACAAAAGTATATAAATATAATGTGTAACTCATGCAATCTTGTAATTGTCCCGCCAATAAGTGACTAACTTGATTAGTTGTTCCACACTTCCATGTGTGATTTTAGTTATTGAAAAGTGAATTGTGCAATTTGAAAAATAATCTTGAAAAATATATATTCATCATCTTAATGTACTTAGGTGATTCTAAAGTGTCAGACTAATTTTAAGCTCACAAAACCTCGCTCCTAAAATCACTGTAGAGGTAAATTAGGAGTTGCACAATCAGTTTGAACCTAATACTTTTCACATTCCGTCATTACATCAAAATATCAAATCAAATAACAAACCATTACGCTAAGTCCCAACTTTCAAAAGACAAAATTATTATTTTGTTAACAACTATATAGCCTGTAGGGTGCATTAATATACAAATATTTAAGACTTATAGATTAGTAAAGTCACGTCTGGTAATTTATTTCTTTTACATATTTAGGGAAGCAATTAAGAGGGCAAATAGGACAAAATATTTAGCCAAGCCTGTCTATTCTTTAATTAGGTTTGTCTTTTCTTGAACTCCTTGAGTGGTGGCTGCTGGAACATCAAAAGAATAAACAAATTATTAAAAGAAATTCTACAGCCATATGTAAGGTGAGTATAGATATATAAATAATTAAGGATAAAATATATGTTACAACTTGATAAATATACATATAAGATATTATTACATGTGATGTGATTATAGAATGGAGGAAGGTGATGATGAACGCCGGCGGCGATGGAGATAGTAGCCGGATCGGAGAATATTCCGGGGGAGAAAAACACGAGGTGGGGGTGGGGGTGGGGGGTCTTGGGAAGTGGGAAGTATAGTGTGAGTGGTGGGGCCCAATTCCCGGTAGAGTGTGGGGTTTGTAGGGATCATCTTCTGCTACCTTCTTCTGCCATTGCCTCCCTACTACGCAACCTCGTTTTTTGTGCTACCCCTCTCAATGCTTTTCTGGGTTACATTAAAAAAAATAACCCACTGCTATTTTGCCCCTAAGGGTCCGGAAAATATTTTTTGAGTTTTCTGTGTTTGGCAACGTCCGGAAAATGTAGTCAACGGAAAATGTTTCCCGTTGACCAAGGAAAATCAGTTCATTTTTCCGGAAAATGACTTACGGAATTTTTTTCCGTAAGTCATTTTACGGAATCGCCAGAATAGCTGTTTCACATATTTTCGACCAAAACCAAGCCATATCACCCATGACCATGGACCAAGGAGGTGAGAAAACCGCCGAAAACCTTTGCTACATTTTTTTAAAATTTTTTTAATTTTTTTTATAAATTCTATTTCTTATTAAATACCATTATTTTAATAACTATTATAATTTTTTATATTTTAAATAACACAATTACAATGTTTAATTATACAATTCTATCCATTTTCCAGAAAATGAACCAAACACACAAAGACAGTTTTCCATAATACATCCAAACACTAGAAATGAATCTGTTTTCCGGAAAATGACTCATTTTCCAGAAGTCATTTCCCTGCTTTCCAAACGGACCCTAAGTTTTTTACTCGGTGCTATATTTTTCGTCTCTCACAATTGAATTTTTAATTTACTAAAACTTGATTTTTATTTTTATTTTGAAATACTATTAGCACTTGATGAAAATTGTTTATTTTATAAGGATAATTTGGTTATTTTAGTATCAATTTTCTTTCTACACTAGTTAAATGTGTATTGTGTGATTAGATTCTTTATACACTAGTCATATACTCATATTCAAGATATCCCAAACTGCTTTTTAAATTTCAGAGAAAACAATTCTCTTTAATGTTGTCATATGCAATAACCATTAATAAGTGCTCAAGACAAACACTATCGCATATTGCTTTGCTCCTGAAAAAAAAAACATGTTTTTGTCCATGGTCAATTGCACGTTATTGCTTCTCGAATTAGCAATCCAACATGACTCAAAATATTAATGTAGTGGCTCGAATACCGTTAGTACTTCAACTACTAACTTTGTTTACCATTTTTAATAATTTGTAATATTCAATTACTTTTTATTAACTAGTAATATGTTTTTGTTTTTAGTTAAGTTTTCAATTCATGTATCTATCAGTTACATTTAAATTAGGTCTTTGATAAAAAACTTAAAGTAACTATAATAATACTTATCTCACCATAACATAATAATAATAATATTTCTAATATTTAGTCCGTGCATTGCACGGGCATCATATTAGTGTTACATTAAGCAAAAATATCACATAATCAATGACTATAAAAGTATCATGAAAAGAAAGGATAAATGTTGATGAAATTTTTATTACGTAGTATTTTAAAAGTTAAAATAATTATTAACTTTTCTGCAAAACATATATTATAAAATTTATTAATGATGACACATTTATTTATTTTGTATTTTTGAAAGGATGACTTAGATATATTATATTGAAGAATGCGTAACATTTTAATTAAAAATTAAATTATTAATGATGATATATATTTCTTCAAAAAAAAATGATGATATGTATTCGTTACAAGTTCATTATTATTAATGTGACTCCTACATAAAAGGTAAATACATTATACATTTTTTCCAGAACCTGATCACTTTTTTGTTAAGTCACCAGTAAGCACTCAGAAATAAATAAACTTGGGGGTTTTCAAATAATAATAACAATAATAATAATAAACTGGGGGAAAATGGCACTTTTTCCCCTATGTTATGTGCTTATAGCAGTTTTCCCCCTATGTTATTAAAGTGGCAGTTTTCCCCCTCAGTTATTTTAAAAGTGGTAGTTTTCTCCCTTGTAATATTAAATTGACATTTTTGCCATTAAAAAATAATCATTTCATTTATTTTTATTCTCCAACCAATTATATTACTAATATGTATGGAAGATCACAGTTCGATACGAACCTAATCGAACACTTTAGCAATTGAACTTAAATAGTATAGACGGTTGAACCGAAAAAATAAAATAAAATAATTGTTGAATTTAGACTATTTTTAAATTAGAAATAAAATTATAAAAATAAATAAATAAATAAATAAATAAAATTTTATTGGCGGTTCAAAATCGAATTTGGAACCCATCCGTACCGATTTATCAAAATAAGTGGTTGATCATTTTTACTATATATGACTGTGGTTAAGTTCCGGTTCACGGTTTAACAATTATTTAATTTTATTTTTCGATTATGAATCGTAACTAGAACTGTCCATACTATTTCGGTATGATTGCTACAGTGTTTGGTTAGGTTCGAATCGAATCGTGATCATCCATACCTATACGTAATAATTTGTTGGAGAAGAAAAATAAATGAAATAATTATTTTTAAGGGTAACAATGTCAATTTAACATTTCAGGGATAAAAACTGCCACTTTAATAACACAGGGGGGAAAAGTGCTATAAGCACATAACATAGGGGAAAAAAGTGCCATTTTCCCTAAACTTGGGGGAGTTGGGGGCTACTGACCTACTGTACCCACAAAAAAAAAAAAAAAAAAAAAAAGAAGAAGAAGAAGAAGTAAGGATTTAGCATTATTGTGGGTAATAGTGTACAAGTATTTGAGGCATGTTACATATCTCGTGATTTACTCCTTTCACTAGTCTCAGGTAAGAATGATGAGGGGCCCTTAAGTTTGAGATTGAAATTTATAAATAAACTCTGCCAAATGCTCAAGCAAAAACAAAGTATAAATGATATAACTCTATTATATATATTGGGCGGAAGTTTAGAGTGCCGAGTCTCATATTCAACTACTGAAACGGGTCGTTGACTATTATGCAAGTATAATGAAATAAAGTTATGCTTTTGCTATTAGTTATAACTTTTGACGTAGTGATAAATGCTTGATCTGAAAAACATGTTGTGCAATTCTTCATATTGTTTTACGCGTATTATTTATATTACAAAAATGACTTTAGGAAGTAAAAATGGCACAACTCTTGTTTATATATAGTGATGAGATTAGATTTAAAAAAAATAAAATTTCTAACTTGTCAAGATCAAGCGCTTATCACTATGTTAAAATCTATAGCTAGTAACGAATACGTAATTTTATTTCATTCTACTTGTGTAGTAGTCACTAGTCAGTGTCCCATTTCAATTCGGCATGTGACATGCTTCGATAACAATTGTCAGGATCCAATCAAGTGCTTATCACTACGCCAAAAACTATAGCGAGTAGTACTGAAGACGAAACTTTATTTACTTCGATCTACTTGCGTAGTAGTCATCAATGTCACATTCCTACACGTGACCTTCTCTGATAACAATTGCTAGGATCAAGTACTTACCAATACGCCAAAAACTATAACTAGTAGTGAAGACACAACTTTATTTACTTCTACTTGCATAGTAGCCAATGTCACATTTTAATAGCAAGATGCATGACTCAACTCTTTAAGCCGCCACCCAACATAACTTATGCAATTTTTAGTGCCAATTTGAAAGGCGGCGTTGCCCCAAATATGTTAGTCTTCAGTAGTACTGTCAGAGCAAGTAGATGAACCAAGGCTCGCCGAAGTTCTCCAAAGCCCACGACTTTGGTGGCCATGAGAAATCAAAGTCCGCTCTGCCTTTATTGCGGACCGGCCAATCTAGTTGGCTTAGCTCGTTTTGACAATTTTAGACCCTAGCTAGTTGGTTAAGTATGATGTTGACTTATTGAATTAGTTTCATACTTTCATCATGCTATAAACATATGACATGTTTACTACAATTTCACATTCCCAATTTTTAGTACTCATTCCCTATTTTCAATTTAGAGAACTTATTTACTTGCATTTAATTTTCAATTTCATTTTTTGGGACTATAATATCAATTTTTAAAAATTACACAATTTCAAAATTTTGAGTATTTTTTAAATATGATATTTAAAATATTTTTTGATATGTTCAATTTGAGTAAAATATATAATTTTACTTTTGAGTTTAATGTATTTAAAATTTTAACATCCAATATAAAATTTATGGATATAACATAACCAAAAGAATAAATCAAACTAACTAATACCCTATCTAGTCATCTTAAATTGATTTAGATATTTAAAAAAATAATTGGATAAATTATATTTTTCCCTTTTTTCTACCCCTCCCATTTTCTTTGAAATCCAAACTAAGAAAAAAAAAACAAAAAAAAACTCCATAGTATATATTTCCCACTCGATTTTCCTTCTTCTCAAGTTCCCATTTTCACCCGTCCAAACACACCTTTAGTCGTGGATGCTTGCTCCATAATCCTTTTATAAACTAAGTCAAACCTAGCTTTTCAGCTGCATAGATCTTACTTTATAACCATGCAAATTTCCTTGCAATAATTGTTATACCACCACAAAAAAAATAATCACAGTCAAATTAGTTTACTTAATAACCACAAGATTATAAGTTTAGCTCCTAGCGGAAGCAGTCAGGTTTCCTTCATAGGTCACAAGGTGGCCTGAGGTTTACCCCGTGCACGGCTAGTTAGGTTCATAAGGACATAAGGTGTGGTTTACCAAGTGCACACCTTCAGATAATGGGTGTGGGTTTCTTCTCGTCACTAAAAAGAAAAAAAAAACCATTACCAATAAAGGAGTGATGAATAAATTAATACTACATGTAGTCACACTTTATTTTACTTTATTTTTTTTACTTATATTGACGTGACATATTTTGAATTATTCATTTTTTATTTTTAGAAAAATAAAATCTAAAGGTATAGCAAAAGATTTATTCTTTTAAAATAATACACTTATTATTTTCCAACTTAACCAAGTACGCAGAATGTGTCCTTAAAAGACATCAAGAAAAATATGTTCTTATTGAAGATTTATTGTTATTTCGTTACTCTAATTTACGGGAAAGCTTGTAGACTATTCGAAAGTGTATGTGTATCTATATGAAAAATGTTTTGTAATCTTAGCCGACAAATAAACACAATGAGGTAAATCAATTTAGGTTGTCTAACAACTCAAATAAAAAGAAAATCAATAAATAAATCTTACAATAAGTCAAATTTAAAATTTTGTAATTATTAAATCAATTGTTCGATAAACCGGCCTGGTCTAATGGTTGCCGTTACTCTCGTACAGTGTGAGTTAGACAGTGCATGGTAGACTGTACTGTTGCATAATTTTGCAATGACAGTGGTTTGAAATCAGATCTTAATTATGTTCATTGCCAACCAAACATTAATCACCTCAATCATCTTTTTTGTTTAGATCTGCTCCTTAAAAGTTGAGAATCAATAACGAAATTTGCGGAGCATTCAAGAAAGACAAGCAACAAATTACAAATATTTGAACAAATCAACTGTACTTCAACTATTAATTAATAGAGTTTAATTCACTTTAAAGATTTCGTGTCTAAACTTTATGTATAAAACAAAAACAATTTGTTTAGCACCCAAAAAATAAAAAATAAAACAAAATTTTTTAAAGGAAAAAATCTAAGAAAATTAAAAAAATTCATTAAAAATGTTTGACTATAGATTTTAATGTAATTATTGAATTTTGAACTTTTATAGTAAAAAAAAAAAAAAGAAGCAATCTAGTTATATTAGCCAATCATTCTCAAATCAGGCTTTCGGTTATGAATGAAAATTAAGTCCATTAGTCTTGATACTCAAGGAAAGTGGATAGTGATGTTAATGAAGTAAGAAGCATCACCTCAGCAAAGATGCTACCACCCTACCTACCTAGCTAGCTTCCATTAATGAGAAAAAAAAAGTTCATTATATAAAATGTGGTCACACGACACTAATAATATAATGTCAATTGAAAGAATATATTTCACTTCATTCAATTCGTTCGAAAACACTCTAAGATATAGAGTCTCGGTTGAACTTGCATTAGCAGCCATCCAATTAACAGAGTAATTTATCTTTCTATGGATATGACGAATGTTACACTTTCAATTTTTAGTATATATTTTGATTTTTTAGAGGCACAAAAATACAATTAATAAAATAAAAGAAGAGTAAAGTGAAATGCATTTTGTTGACCTGTAAGCCTAAACTTCTAATAAGTTAAGGAACACCTATTATTTGTGATGATTATGTAGATAAGGGGGGAATTGAATGCTAATTTGTATGGAGATATAATTAATCCCAATATGTCTTCAATTGAGTCTGAGAATCTTGACTTACCCACTCTCATCTCCTTCATAATACCCTCCCTTTGATGATCACCTGTTACAACTTTATTTAGGCACGCATCCATCTTGATTTCTTGGGAACATTGTGCTACAACTCATCTATTCCACTTATTTACTTATTATAGTGTGACAATTTTTACTTAGAATTATTGTATGTGTACATCTTTTTTCTATAATAGTAGTTGTGTCATTTTACGTATCAACATGAACGCACACAAATTATTTCGTATCATATATATAACCCGTAATAGTTTATGATACGATTAAAACTAGTAATTATATATTAATGATCAAATAAGAATCCTTCCTCCCCATAAAAACCTGCGGACCAACATGAATGCTTACAAAATTCTGTGATAGATTGTGTGCATTGTGCACTGAAATATTCGATTTGTTTTCGATTATCAGACGGTTAATCGATAATTTATTAGTTACTCCTATACATATGTGTTTCAATTTAATTAGACTTCTTGAATTTTATTTTCATTAAGTGTTGGGTAATGATTAGTATGTAGAAAAACTCTACTAGTTTGGGACAGCAAGCTAGGGGGGTTAGTATGTATTGGGAGGGTGGATGCATGACAAGCAAATGTAAAGAGAGAATGAAAGGAGACCCACAAATTGATTGCGCAGAAGCAAAGTTGCTGCCATTCACCCCCATCTCTTCATCACCATTTTTTCCACTTTTTTTTTTTTTTTTTTTCCAATTACAATTTTTATGCTGCAAAGCTTATAATTTTGTCTCCTGATAACATATCATGCCTCATCATAACCGTTGAGACCCAAGTCAGCGGCGTTATAAGTAATTCTTTTTCCCTTCATTATTGATTTTTTAAAATTTATATTCATTCCATAATTACAATAATATAATTGTTTACTTATGGAGAGCTTTGCGAAGGTGAATGTTGATTACAACTCTAATGGCATGTTTGGTTTCAAAAACAGATTTGGAACTAAATAGCAATCTTAAGAATAATATGCATATTTTGTCAAATTTGCATTATTAGATTTGGAATCCATACAATACCTAGAGCGTATGTGTTAGACTGTTAAATCATTTATTTATTTATTATTAAGTTTAAGTACAAATTTTCTAGGTACAAAGTGAGCTCGAAAGTCTTTATTAGGTTGGAAAGAGTACAAGAAAGTGAAGATTCGAATCTTTTAGCCAGTTGATGGAGGTTTCTATTTATAGTAGCAGATGGAGTAGGGAGCACAACGTTGGAATCCTGCTAATAGGCTCAACGTGGTAGAGTGTATGTAGCTGGTGGCTTAAGTCGATCGTGACATGTACCAGATACAGATGTGGTATCTAGAATAGTGGTAATGGAATTGACTTGTCTCATTGAAGACACATAATCTCGGTGACCAATTTTATGAGAATTAAATTGAAAAACGATTATTTTAGGACAATTTAAAAGATTAGTGCATTAAGATGTACAAGAGATCGGACTAGCTGTTCAAAAATTATTATGTTATGTTATTAGAAGTGTAAATATATTGTTCCTCCTAATAGCGTTTAGCCGTTTCTCTTAATTAGCATATGCAAATAAAGTTGTTTACACTAAATTTTTGTGATTTCATTTAATTTACCTTTTAAAAAATAAAATAAAATACATCTATATAATTGTAATCATTGTATGCATTAACAAAACCAATTGCACCACCCTAAATTATTCACCATCACCCCCTCCATAAAAGTAACTTATGCATCACATTTAAAAAGACTATTGAATAAACTTGACCCAAATAGTTAGAGGCTACTAATTAAACTAATTAAAATAGGAAATTTGCATGCTATTTTGTCCCTTTTATAAAGTATTGTCCCTTTTTATAGACCAAAAAGTAAATAATTGAATAAAGGAGAATCAAATTTGAAAATATATATTAATAAATTCAATACAGGTGTCGCCAATTATGAGAAGACAATTAACACCCATTTTCTAGAAATTCAATGAATATTTATTGTTATAGTGAAACATATGTGACCCAAAGGATAGGATAACTCCCTGTCAAAATGATTACTTCTCAATTTTCTCATCAAATATTTCTTATTTCTAAAAGATTATTATATTTTTCTTGGAGTTTATTGGAGATATATCAAAAGGAGCCTTGGGAACCATAACAACAATCATTTGTAGCATTATTATTATATTCTCTGCCGCCTCAATCGATGGTGAAGTTCACCATAATATACAGTGGACTCTAGACAAACCACCTAACTTTAATGTCTTTAACCAAAGTAGTACTGTCGGAATTGTAAATTTTACACTAGGCGCCTAGCGAATTTTTCGTGCCTATTGTGCGCGAAAGTCGCACAGCAGAGAGCAAAAAAAAAAAAAAAAAAAATTCCACTGTTCCAATAACTTGATCTTACAGATATAACACTATTCCAGAAATCACCCATTATCCATTGGTGTGGATGCTCTTATGTGTCAGCAATTATCAAATTATTTGTTTACATATACAGATAACTGTAAGTATAAAATATGTTAACTGAAGGTACATAATTTTTGTATCAGGGTTCTGTAATATGAACCATGGCTCATGGTATAACAATTGCTTATGTTTTATGTGTCAAAAACTATTTAATTTTTGTGGGCTATTAAGAAGTCGGGTTTAATTTATTCCGTGCATACCGTCGAGTTGTAAGTAGCTGTGATTTTTTCATGTGACAAAAAAAATTAAAAATATTTGCCCAGCTATGAATGCACGCAGGATATAGTAAGATGTTATGTTGTGAAGAAAAAGCAAGACAAAAGTCAAAAAACTGTCAAAACATATGGGTTCATGTATCCTTCTCAACCGGGCCATAAAGTTGACAAAATCCAAGAGTGATACGTACAACTATACAAGAGTATATGTATATGTATATGCTTAGGAACCGCAAATTAATAATAATCCTAGGATTCCATTTAGGCTTGACCTCCACCTATCTTTTACTTTATTATTTCATGCATGCAATGCATGCCTGCAATCTTTTGTATGTTAAGGTCAACCTCAATGAATATTAAAAATAAAAAATTTAAAGCATTAAAGCCAACAAAGTATGTCGTCATTTTCTACGTTAAAGTAGATTGTATATCATCCTTTTTACAATCTAAATCATGATCATCATTTATTAAATTATATATGTTAATTGCTATGTAATATGTATTATATGATCTAAAATCTATTTGTTATTTGTAATTCTTGATTTTAATTTGAATTATTTACGCGTCTCTCTCTCATTCTCTTTCTCACACACACACATAAAAGAGAGGGTCATATTAGAACCTCTTCTTTAGTGAAAACATGTAGTTTAATTTGAGTTGTCCAATAGGCAAGATCATACATATATATATATATATATATATATATATATATATATATATATAGGATCATATGAGAACCTCTTCCCAGGTGAAAACCTGTAGTTTAATCTGGGTTGTCCAATGGGCAAGATCTGATACCTAAGATTTGATGTTTTTTTAATCTTTTTTTTTTCTTAAAAAAAAAAAAGAAGTTAAATAGCGGGGGTATATATGGGAGTAATTTTGTTCTGTTTTTCCTTGTATGGAGTTTCCAAATACATTATGATCCTTGATCTTAATTAGGTTGTTTTAAAGGATTTTTTTCAGTCATTTTCCTTCGTTCTTCATTTGATTTTTTTTTTTTTTCCACTATGGCGCCAAGGACATATTATAAACTATCTTAGATAACATGATAAATCTAAATGCATATTATTGAATTGCTTAAAAAGAAAATTTGGTAAGGTTATTAATGTAAAGTAAATTAATTGAGAAAAAAAAAAAAGCGTTTGATGAATTTAGAGATAATAATGTGGGAAACAGCATCTAGTAGACATTCCATAGCTGTTTGAGCTTTGATAGAAAGAACAAAAAGCAAGGGGGAAAGAAGATGGACCATCTTTATCTCTACACATACAAGCCAAGGGAGGATGATTTATCCTACACATACAACCCTTTTCTTTTTCATCATACCACTTTTGCGTAGTGTTTGAGATTCCAAAAAAACAAAAATAAAAGTGCAATTGAGATTGAAAAGGAAAGGAGAGACGGCAGCAGGAATGAATTTTTTAAAAAAACAAACAAAAAAATTAATTCAAACTTTAATTGAAATTGCCTATCAAATCCCTGCCATTCACCAATCTTGTTTGATTTTCATGAACGCTAACTTAAAAAATTATATTTTATTGTGTCATCTACAAGTTATTTAAATTTAAAAAACTCACGTTATTGTCATGTGAGAGATTTTGATTAAGTTAGGTTTGATGAAAAATTAATTATAAGGACCAACTTTGGAAGGAATTTGATAGTCACACACCAAATGTAAAAAATTTGATAATTAATGAACAAATGTGAAAAGATATACAATACTCAAGAGACCAAAAGTGAAAAAAAAATTATAAATAAAAATGACAAATCAAACCACCACCCTGCTATTGCTGGTGTGATGACTTTAAGCCACGGTGGTCTACTTCTACTACTTGAACTAGTCATGTGAGGCTACAATGCCGTATGTATGTTTTATAAAGTTATAGTTTATGTTTTTTTTTTGAGTGAGAGAAATTTAAACTTACCGTCACTATTGGGTAATGTACAAGAGATAAACTCTACCTTGTAATCCTAAATAACAAAGGACAACAAGAAAGTAAATCAACCTTAAGTTGCTTGTATATACTTTATGTTTTACCAAGTGTATAACTTCATAAAATATACGGAGTAATACAAAATCAGGGCATTAAATTAAGATTAAATACACCATTATGGTCCTATATATGTTAACATTTTTTCCCTAATAAGTTTGGTTACGTTGTGCTTGAAAATTGTACTAATTCGCTTGCATTCAATATACTTCTAAAAAAGGTTAAATCTCCAATCCAAAGGGTTTTCACATTTCGGTCCGACAGAACATTTGGGAGGATGTAAATCAAGGTGATTCAATGACTCAATGGACATGGCCAATTACCGGTGCGCATAAAAAATTTGTCCACTTTAAGCATAATCCCACACTATCACTGCCAAAGTTCAAACATTAATATCTTATTTTAAATACTACCTACTAAACTAGTGAACTAAGCTCATACTACGAGCTGCATCCAATATGCCTTCGTTCGGAATTGCAGTTGCATTAATAAACCATTTACTAACTTATCTAAATTGTTGATTTTGTCGGGGATTGTATTAGAATTCCTAAATTGAATTTAAAAAAAAAATATGAAAAGCTTAGGAAAATAAAAAGAAAGAAAACATGCAGATAAGACGAGAGAGGT
This sequence comes from Ipomoea triloba, assembly GCF_003576645.1. Taxonomy (NCBI): domain Eukaryota; kingdom Viridiplantae; phylum Streptophyta; class Magnoliopsida; order Solanales; family Convolvulaceae; genus Ipomoea; species Ipomoea triloba. The sequence goes on along the minus strand of NC_044925.1, from coordinate 22,824,450 downwards.
TAAGGGGTTAGGAGTAGGCGGCAGTGAAATGGATGAATGAGTAATGGAAAAGAAGGGTTGTGATGTTGAAGGTGGGGAGGAAGAGAGCAGGCCCACGACAACATTGAAAGGTCCCGTCTTACGTATGGACCCCCATTAGCTCATTAGTTTACAAATTTGATTACATATGCTCTTTAAATTTTATTTTTTAATGTAGCGAATACTGATCAATTTATTTTTTATATAAATTTTATATCAAAATTTTGTATGTAAAATAAAAGTTGAGAGTAAAAAAATGAGGTTATAGTATTTTCTTAGTATACATCCGAAAGAAACAAAAGCGTAAACTAGATTTATTTTGGTCTGCATATGCTGGTGCTCAGTGCTCAGATCAGCAGTAGCACCTAGGAATTGCCTCCGTCTTTTTCCTCCTATCTTTATCTTTTACTGTTGCAGAAGTTTTGTCGTGAACATACATACAACATTTCCAAATTTCTTTATACATTAGTCATTTGGACCTTTGGAATTTTATTTTTTTTTGGAAAAAGTGTCAAATAGGCCACTGGGCCATTAAACTTAAAAAGTGTGCAATTCAACCATCAAACAAGAAAAATTTGTGCAATTGGACCATTTTTACAAAACTTTTTAATTCAATTTGAGTTAAAAACATTTCAATATTAACTCCCAACTAGTATGGTAGAAGAAAATGTCACTCTTAATACATATACGTTAGTAATATAATTGGATTTTACCAGAAAATTTTTGTAAAAATGGTCCAATTACACAAATTTTACTTGTTTGATGGTTGAATTGCACACTTTTTAAGTTAAATGGCCTAATTGCACAAAAGCGATAAGTTCAGTGACCTATTTGACACTTTTTCCTTTTTTTTTTTAAATCGTGTTTGTTTATCATTAAAAAATACTAATTATTCGAAAAAATATTATTCAATTTAATAAAAGATGTCTTTAGAGATTTTTACTTGAAATACATTTTATTATATTAAGTATTAACTTATATTTAGTTCTTTCTCTCTCTCCGCTTTTGAGTGGTGTTAAATGGGCGGGCCAAGTCGCCATAGTTATTATTTAAATAGGATTGTATTAGTCTAGTTAAAATATGTGTATTATCAATTTAGACCAAACAATAAACATCTTGACCCAACCCGACTTATAGCCCAACTATTAAAAAAGACATTTCATTTTTTTTTTCAACTTCGTTAGTTTAAACTTATCATATTTATCAATATCCGGTCAAAATATGAATTAGGTTAGACCGGACCAAACAACGAAAATATTGGTTTGGCCTAAAAAAAATTTAATTTTTGTTCTTCAATTTCTTAAGTACAGTGTTATTACATTTTTCAATGTCATATAAAATATGAGTTTAGATGGATAGAACCAAACAATAAAAATATTGGTCTAGCTCGGCCTACATCCCAACAAAAATAATTATTTTCATAAATTTGTTTAGTTTATAATTACTATTATATTTATCAATTTATGTATTTTTTTTAGTGACAAGGAAAATTTGACGCCACTACTCGAGAGTGCGCACTAGTTATCAAATGTATTATTATAATAGTAATAGTAATAATAATAATAATAATAATAATAATAATAATAATAATAATAATAATAATAATAATAATAATAATAATAATAATACAATTGATAACTAGTGCGCACTCTCGAGTAGTGGCGTCAAATTTTCCTTGTCCTTATAATAATAATAATAATAATAATAATAATAATAATAATAAGAAGTTAAAATTTATTTATTTACATCCTTTTATTATGCTTTTTATTGTTATTAATCTTTATAACTATTATAAATTTTAATTTATAATTTTATTTTAATAAAAAAGTAATTATCATCATTAAACTAATTAATAATTTATAAGAAATAATTTTATATCCATGCTTTTTAATATATGAGCCAAACAAAAAAAAAATTACATTTTCTTTCTTTACTTTTAGCGAAACAAAAAAAGTTATGCTATATTTTCTAAATTTCAGTCAAACACTAAAAATGAAAATATTTTCTAAAAATATTCCCATTTTCTAAACTCATTTGACCAAAAAAAAAAAACATTTTCCATACTTCCAAGTTGACCCGAAATTAATTAATTAAAAGATTAATTCCCAACAATGATAACTTTCAGTGGGATGTATAGAAGGTATTTAGCCATTTTTAAAAACTTATTATATATATTATATATATTGAATATTAATACAAATGATAAGAAATTAAAAAAAATTACATAAAATAAGACGATGCGACTCTTATATTATCCTATATATGTAACTTGTAAAAATTAGAGAAGTTGAATATTAGCCTTATCATGGAATATCAAGCATAAAGAACCACTATATTGTCAAAATAGTACATTTTTGAATTCAGAGTTATAGGGTAATAGCATACTTAATTCCAACGTCATAGATGTTAATCCTTTTAATCTTTGAGTTGTTAGTGAAGCGAAACTTTGAGTTCTTCTCTTAACTATTTTAATCTCTTAACTAATTTATAAAAATTTAATGTTACTTTTAAGAAATCTTAATTGATAAGAGCTAGTAATGAAATTTCATATCATAATTTCCTTTTTCTCTCTAAATTGTAGTTTAATTCCATGACTTATTATCTAAAAACGCAAAATGGTTTTCATTATGCTAGTTATTAAATTATCTCTCAATGTATTAGAGGTAAGTTTTTTTTTTTTTTTAAACATTTCTGATCATATTATTAACAACTAGTTAAGTAGAATTTTTAAAGAGTGATACTAAATTTTATTCAAACTTTTTAATTAAAAAAAGGTCGAAATCACCATTTTAATATCAATTTAAAGAGTAAAAGTTGTGTCAGTTATAATGTAACAATTAAATCAATTATTACCTTATATATTGAATGAGTAATACTCTGTTGTGTTTTAAGAGGTAAATGTGAGGTGTTATGAGTTAGAGACAAGTAAGCGTAAAATCCGATGGGTTGCCATGTTCGACGGCGGTCATTCCGATGGTGAAATGTCGGTCAAAGGGAGGCAAAGGACCGGCCAGCTCAGTGCCTGTAAGCCTGTCATTTGAGTTCGCTGTCCGTGGGGGCCACAATCCCTCCCTTCTTTTGTCGCCACGTCATCTTCCCTGCAAAGTGGTGCGGGGGAGAAAGAAAATGATGGCTTTTCAGGCTGATGACGCAAGGAGACGTCATCAATGAGCTAATTACGAATCACCTCTCTTTGTCCACCTCCAAATTATTTTCATTTGTCAATTTCAAAATACATTGAGTTGGGATTCATAAATAATACTTCTAAAACAAATACTGACAAAAGCCCATTGGGCCATGACTTACAAGCAGCCCAACAGTTTTACCATTTCAGAACTTCTTTCAATTTGAGATAAATATTACACCCTACCAACTTGAAAACCGAATTGATTTCTTAAACTATAGTATATTTTCAGACCTAATTAACTAGAGCTTTCCAAACTCACTTGTAATTTGGAACTGTAGCTATCGTTTTAGTTGGAATTTTTGCAATTATATTGAAGTAATTGATCACTACAATAGTTTCAATCACAATTCATCTAAACAATACATTAATATATGGATAATCGTATAGGGACTATATTATTCATTAAATATTTTTACCATATAACGTGATAATAAAATTCTTTTTTTTTTAAATTTATTTAGTTGGAATGAATTAGCCAATTACATTATTACCACATTAGATGGTGAAAATTTTGGTGAATCTGAAGGCCGAATGAGACCAGTCTTCACTTTTTATAGGAAGGCCATGCATGTTCTCATTTAATCTCTCTCTCACCGGGACAGTTTTCAATCAAGATTTGGGGCTGATTTAGGCTGGTATTTTAAAATTATTGTATGTAGCAACATGAAGTCTGGCATGGAAACCTAAGAAGATTGCGAAGATGAATGCATGAACAAAATATAGTTGATCTTTCAATATAATTGTTGAATGTGCACAAGATCATATATTATATTATATTATTAGGTTTTGTAGCCATCTGATCTCTCGAAGGTTTACACTTTCGTCGACGACAAATGGGAGAAATAATTTCAAAACAAAGAAAAAACAAACGAAAGAAACAAACAACCTCAGCTCGCACATATGATGTATAATTATTGGATGCAGAATCTTTGTAGATCTGAGTTCCCATGAATTCTGTGAAGAGAAATCTAGTATGGTATGGGGAGCATGTTGCCCCTTATGAGGTTTGCCACTGACCCATTTTCATCAAATTATATATATATTTAAATTATAATAGACCACAAAATAAAAATGCTTAAAATGGGGTCCAAAAATATGGTTCCACCATGCCCAGCAAGTAGCTAGCATTCATTAGAATTTCATGCAAAACTCTTTTCAAGTTTCAACCACCACTCACATGGTGGTCCATAGTCCATTTTCGCCACCGCCACCCTACAAGCCTATAGATCTTCAATGCTTTTTAATTAAGATGGTGGGATGGAAACCATGCACCTTGAGGTTAGGGTATATATGTGATTTGTTATTATTGAACATTATATTATATTGTTTTATTATGTGGCTGAAATATTCTTTTGGTATAAAATTATTAATGGTTAGTTGAGTTAAATTCATGAGGGAAAAAAAAAAGTGATGAGCGATGATTCACATGTACGTATGAATGTTCATGATGTAAAGATAAGAATACGTTGGGATATATAATATTTAATTTTTTTTTTTCCATGAATAAGATACCTATAAGAAAGTGATTAAACATTTCTTTCAAAAACTTCATGTCGCATTTGTCTAGTTGATGAGAAATCTTATTTAAAACTTGCTTTCAACGATAGGGTGGTGTTTAACCCTACATCGAACTTTGGAATTGAACTTGTGATGAATTATATTTCTTGTGCACAAAAGTGTACAATTTGATGTTGAGTTTTGAAGTTAGATGGTCTCAATTTACTTGCCCTACCCCATACGGCGGGGTCTAGAACAAGTGTATGAAATCTTAGATATAATCTTGTGAAACCAAGAGTTCAAATCTCTCTGTACACAAATATATAGCCCCAAAAAACCTAACTATTTTAATTATAAATGCACAAATTTGTAAGTGCACATTTTATAATATATAATGCATATGATATCTATTACACTAACATATTTTTCATTCTTGTTAAAATTTTACTATATATTATCTATACGAATTTTAAGAGACATAAAAGTTGAGTCACAAAAACTATTGTGAGTCTTTCATATGAGACATATATCAAATACCTGTATATAATATTGTTTTTAATGAATCTATAACCCAACAAGTAATACATTTTGAAAAGTACAACTTGTTCTTTAAACATTATTATTAAAATATAATATTTGTTAATTATTAAAAATCATATATTACATGTATTTTTTTTTATGAAGGGTATGTATGCGGTTGTGATCTTCGTGATCTACTATATATAGCTCGTACCAACCAACGGCAGTATTACACCAAAGCTTATCCTAAATGATTCAATCATACCTTAAACTATATATGCAACTTACATTTGGATATTCAAACAAAGGTATGGGTGTTGTTTTCATAGACTCACTCACCACCCACCCCGCTACCATATATTGAACAACTAACCAACTTTTAGTATGCAATCACGCTTGTCACGCCATCACCATGCACTCTATTTAAAATGGAATAATATTCACAATAAGCATATATTATAATATGATTATATTCATAGTCAAAGAATATTTTATTTTGTTGATCACCGGCGAATAGTTATTTTGCTTTATTCTTCTTTTTTCATTGATCACGGGAATTTCGTACTAATTTTAGACTACTGGTTGATCAATACGTTGTATGTCACCAAATGTTGATACAAATTTATAAATATAAAGAGAATATTATTTTTTTGGGTTTTTTTTTGGGTTATCCAAGATTTCCACAGTAATATATAATGACTAGTCCCCTTATTGAATTTAAGGCACCTTTAAAGATGAGACAGTTGACCTGATCGAAGATTTAATACTGCTCCATACATAAAGTTAAAGATCAATCCCTTAATGTTTGGTTAACGGTGAATGAATCTCTTCCACTCAACCACACCCTCAAATTATGTGGGGATGATTTCTGTTTATGTATGTAATATCAACTTCATCAATGTAATTAACTCTTTTTGACATATGTTTTACTAAATGTGTCAGGATTAAACTTTTACCACTACACCAAAAGTTATAACTAATAACAAATATGTAACTTGATTTCCTTTATTTATACTTGCATTGCAATTAACACCACGTTTCGATGGTAAGATGTTGTATTTAGCCTTTCAAGCCTCTACTCCAACAATCTCCCTCCCAATAATATCTGCCAGCCTAAATTGCACAACATGCTTTCACATGTGATACCAATTGTTAGGATTAAATGTTTACCAATATGCCAAAAATTATAGCTAGTAGTTAATGCTCATCTTTAGTTTAATTCCTTATACTAACATTCATCGTTACATTTTAATAGCAATTAAGATGATAAACTTGATTTCATCCAAAAACTTGATTGGAAGATAACTCAAATTAATAATAAGTACAAAAAACATAAAATTACGATTTCTTTTGTGGAAGTCATCACTAAATTAAAACCACTAAATCCATGATGTTCAATATTTAAAATGGTGCGGATTGGCTCTCTACATTTACTTGTCACCTTAAGAAAAGGTCTTTCAATTAGCATTTCTTTAAAAAATTAAACATGAACATAATATTATTCAATAATTCACAACATATAATTATTTCATATATAAGTCTAATATTGCAGTAAAGATCCAATATATATATATATATATATATATATATATATATATATATATATATATATATATATATATATATATATATATATATATATATGTGGTTAAACTCAATTTAATAATAATAATAATAATAATAATAATAATAATAATAATAATAATAATAATAATAATAATAATGTTCGTCATGGGCCGTGAACAAATAGTTTGGTCAACCAAGCTAAACATTTTAATAAACTTACGGATCGCATGAGTCACCCAACCCACTTTTTTCAAATTAAATTAATGCATATGGTCAACATAGTCGAGTACCGTCGATGTATAGAAAAAAAATGTCAATTTGGTTATTATCTTATATATCTTTAATAGCTAATTTTCTCTTTTATGCTTTATATCAAAATTTCAATAAGCACCCACTTACACACACTTCCCGTGCCTGTCTGAAAACATTTTCTTATCTCCATGAGCCGTGTCTATCAAGATACGAAATATATTTTACAATCAAATTCAAGTTGAATTGCCCAATTACTATATAGCGTGATATTACATCTATTAGGCTGTTATTATCCCTGCAAATTTAGCATTGGCAATGTGACATGGAAAGAGAGAGAAATATTTTTTTATTTTATTTTAAGCTTATGTGTATTGACAAGGGAGAGAGAATTTGTTAATTTGCCATGATGCACCTCTTGTGCTGCCAATCCACCTTTTGTTTCCTTTTTTATTTTGATTATTTCTGTTAATATTATTTTAGTATTATATTTATAATATAATAGGAAAGTGAGACCCATTTTTAAGAGTGAGAGAGATTTGCAGGGATGTAAAATAAAAATGTATAATTTACAAATTTGATGATGGGAAATGGGACCCATTTTAAAAAATGTGACGGATTTGCAGGGATAATGATAGCCTTATCATTCCAAATGAGTGGCGAGATAAAAAAAAATTATGAATGTTTAAAAAAATAAAGTTGAATTGGTATCCTTATTTAAAATCTTTGTGCAAAGACAAAATTACCCAATTTTAGATACAAAAAATCTATTTCTCTCCAACATCAACAATCACATCTCTAATAAATAAAGAAACCCTAATTAATCATTACCGGCCATCCACCTCCGACCCTCCGTCATATCGCCGTCCATTGCAAACTTAATTACTTGGCCATGCCATCCCCATCTCAAACCCCCATTCCTATCTGCAAGTCAAAACCCTTCAATTCACCAACCATCTATCCCCATCTCCATCTTCTACCACTACCCACAAAATCCTAAAATGATCCCTTCTTGCCTTCCCAAAATCTTTAGCAGCCATCACTTGGCCGGCGCTGTCAAATCTCCTTTCCCCTCCAACTTCTAATATTTAAGTCAACATCATTCTACTAGATCGCACTATGCCAAACTGTTTCACCACTTTCGGACGATCCAATGTTATGTTGTAGTGGGATTCATCTACCGGACAATTGGACATATGCATGAGAGTTGTCATGTTTAGGGTTTAGCCTTTTAATTTATGTTTCTAAATTCATGAAATATCAAAAGGTTTTTATTTGAAAAATGTTATATTTGCTGATTTGATATGGTATACACTATTACTTGATTGGTTTATGCTTCAAAAAAAATTACTTGATTGGTTTATTGTTTACTAGACAATTGAACATATATCAAAACGTTTTATATTCATTTGTTGTTCATATATATAGACCTTGTTACAGTTTTTTTTTTTTTTTTTAATTTTTAAATGTAATCAACTAGACAGGAAAAAAAAAATTCAAATCAAGTAATGTCACATAATAAGGAGGTTAATGAGTTTATGGACCCAATTAAAAGTGATTTGATCGATCGATTAAGCATGGATTCTTTCAAAGCGTTTGGTTGGAATGATGGAATTAGGGGAAAAATTGTAATTCTATGGAAAAAGAGTAAGGTAAGAATTCAAATGACTTTATTTGGTAGACAGGAATAAAATGATTCGAAATTGAATGAGAAGAAGTGAATAAAGACTAAAATGCCCTTATAATAATAATATTATTATTATTATAATAACAATGGCAAAATAGTGATTCACCTTGAAATTATAATTCCACAAACTATAGACTTGCAATTCCTAGGGTGCAATTCCACATAATTGCAATTCCCTCCAATCAAACCATGGAATTATAATTCCATGGAGTTTTGGTAGGGATGAAATTACATTTCCATCCTACCAAACACCCCTTACACCTAACTCGTATCACAATTTGTAAAAAGCGATAAAGCTTAAATAATAGAAATGACACATACAAAATTACATGTTTTTTTTGGATGGAGTTCCACTATATTGTAGTGAGGTTACATTTATATGACCGAACTCTCGAAAGTCATTCATGGGGACTTGTATTCATGAAGAAGAAGATAGGATCGGAGAAGGGAGAAAAAAGAGAGCGCAATACAAGTCTTCATACGTGGTACAACTAGATAGTTGCTCATATATGTGAGTATAAACTTAGTATTATAGATAATTTTTATTTTTTGTAAATATAAATTTTGTGAAAATTATTTATATTATTATTAAAAATACAATTTTTTTCCCTTTTACCTCTATATTTTTCAAATATGATAATTAAAATTAATCACTTTAAACAGTTACAAAATATAATTTAAACTGAAAATTAGTAATTTATATTATTTTATTTATCAATATTTTAACATTAGATATAAATGTGCGCACATCATATCGCGCTTACATAATTTTAGTTTGAAAATAAAGTTGAAATAAAGCATACTTGTTAAGTCAAAGGCATAAAACATAAAACTAGTGTTTTCAAAAAAAAAACATAAAACTAGTAGTCTTTAATAAGAAATGATGTAATCTACACAAATTAAGCTATATTTAAAACTTTGAAATTCAATTAAGGCTTGCTTACATAATAATAACTAAATAATTCGAGATGATGGTTGACATTTAGTTTGTAAAAAATATTATATTGTAATTATTATTTAAAAAAAAAAAAGAAAAAGAGAAAAAGAAGCTAAAGCAGTATTTATAGTTGCCCCACTTTTGGCGTTGCTGAACAAGGTTGAATTCGTCGAAAAAACAAAAGTCATATCAAATTAGGTTTGACGTGAAGAAATGGGCCGGCATTCTATGTATTTGTAGATTTTAAGTTTCTCTCATATTTTCACACGGCGAGGGTTGCCGACGGCAGGCGATTTCCTAATTAACGACAACAATTGTCAGTGTCAATCTTTGTCCGTTGACTCGTGGTCGGAATTTCTTGTAATTTACCTGTTTAACCATTACCCAAGTCTCCACCTCCTTGTCCTTCCGAGGTTTTTAGCGTCATTTTCAACTCACTAAGCTTTTACTACATTTAATGATGTTTAAATTAGAAAACTAGATATTATTTTGGAGCAGGAGACGAAAATAGTAATATGAAATTATATGACTCTGTGATGTGAGTTATTACCTTTTTATATTTATTACGCAGTATTAAATTATTTGATGCTGCCAAAGACCTTGTGGTCAAGCGGCACCCGGTGTACACTCCCATGTGGAAGGGAGTGGGTTTGAACCTCCCTTTGTGCTTCAATAGGTTGAGAAAGTAGCTATGAACAGATTATTTGATGCTGATTAGTTAACTCTGAATATTTGTTGATTAGTTAATTCATTATTGCATTATATATAAAATCGCATTAAATGCAAAATTTAATACAAATAATATTGTTTTTGAAATATATTTCACCTCATATAATTGCGGCATGCATGTCAACTTAGATGGAAATGACTCAAAAATGAGTCCGGTGCATGCCTTTTGTGCTTACATCAATTTTCAGGAAATTTCCTATTTAATTAGCTTTCTCATTTCTTCAATTATTGTTATTATTATTATTATTATTATTATTATTATTATTATTATTATTATTATTATTATTATTATTATTATTATAACTGTCACAATTTTTTTTAAACATATATATGAAGATTTGAGAATGAAGATATGACAATTTTTTAGTCCTAGTACGGAATATAATATAAGTTTTGAATATATATAGATCATTTTACTTGAACAAATATTCACCTAGTTAATATGTAATGTTCAGATATCACAAAAGAGTGATCACGCAATTATTTATATTAATGTATAAAATTGTTGTTTTTCTCTACTAAAATTTTTAATTTCATTCACTTTGTACAATTATTTATAGAACTTTAAAAATTATATAATACTCCGAAATATTTATAAAATTTTGACAAACAATAGTCTATCTTTTACTTTTAATAAAATGATTGACCTAATTTACCTTCGCTACACATACTACCTTATTTGGTTATGGATAATGTTACTTAGCTTATATAGGGATTTATATACTAAAATATAATTAAGGTTTTATTTGAAAAAAAAAGTTTTTAACATTCTTTTATTTAAGTTTGTCTTTGTGAATAATCAATATATGTAAGGAGTTGTGAAATTGATCATAAGTTAGATTATGAAGTGCAAGTTTTGCACAAAAAGTTTTGTGCAAAAATTTATTTAGATATAGATACAAATACAATTGTTTGATTATAAAGTTTTTCAAGAAGTAATCAATGTTAAATGTATTAAAATTAAATTTATACAATTCTATGTAATTTAATTTAATTAATTTGTAGTCTGTGGGTCAACACTAGCGATCGGAATAAAAGAGTCATTTTCATTTTTGGTCCTACTGTTATTGCGGCATTGCCAATTTTAGTCCACTTCATTAATTTTTGCCGCATTGCGGCTAGTCTTATTTAGTCCTTGCCACTTTTAGTCTACCGCTAAAATTTTCGTCAAATGACCGTCCAAAATAAGGGTATTTTTGGCCTTTTAATGCTTTGGTCATCTCACCCTTTACAGTGGTTTTCCTTACACATTTTTATCCGAAGAGGTCCAACGAAAGCCATGTGAGCCACATTACAAAGCCATGGCTTTTGCCGGACCTCTTCATTGGATGAAAATGTGTAAGGAAAACCACTGCAAAGGGTAAAGGAGATGATCAAAGCATGAAAAGACCAAAATACCCTTATTTTGGACGGTCATTTGACGAAAATTTTTGGACTAAAAGTGGCAAGGACTAAATAAAACTGGCTGCAATGTGGGCAAAATTAATGAAGTGGACTAAAATTGACAATGCCCCAATAATAGTAGGACCAAAAATGGAAATGACTCGGAATAAAACTACTAAGTGTATTCTATTGGTCAGTTAGGAGATGATTGTTTGTTTAATAAAGAAGAGGGAAGACTAATTTCTTTAAGAAAAATGTTTCATTGATTTTAAGGATGACCTATTACTCTACTAGGCTACGAGTTAAGCGGGGAATAAAAAAGCCACTTTTTTTTTACAAATATTCAGTACTCACCCTCAAACACACTATAACTATCGGCTTACTACAAGAGTTAGAAAATGAATTAAAAAGGGAGAAAAAATCTACACAAAAAGGAGATTATTAAACACTATTACATTGATGAGATGCCTCTGGAACTAGCCTAGTGGTTGATTACATGATCTCAATTCATGGATGGAGGCAGTAGGGTAGAGGTTTGAACTCCACCTCAAACATCATTGGAGTTAGATTCTCCAAATTGGAGTAGAGTGTGGGTTAGGCTCTTTGTTCACACAATAAAGCATGTGACTGACTGAAATACTTTGACAGATAACTGGAGGCTATGATATAAACAGTGTTATAATAAATGGTGCTCATCCCTATCAAATTAAATACAAAAAGTATGATTAATCCCACGCAATTAGTACACACCAAGTGACCAAACACCTGATTTTTTCAGCACCAAGCCAATCAGAATTTAATATATGATTGACCATTTGCCTTTTTCCTTAATTAAATGTCGTTTAGCAATTAGCAATTTAGCAGTAAACAAGATTTCAATTTCAAGTGCTGATAGGTTATTGGCACTGTTTATGAAGGGGGTTTGGGGTTTGGCGCCACATGACATGAATGAATGCTATATCGTCACAACCGGTGGTTGAACGGACGCATCAATCAAGACAAGGGCAAAATCGTCACACCACCCTTCTGCTTCGATGTTGTGTTATATAGTGGCGTCTGAAGGTGAAAGCCTCAACCCGTTTCGCCATTTTTCTTATAAATTCGAGTTTGACTCGTTTTTTCTACTGCGAATTTCCGTTTTTTCTTTCTGCATGTTCCCATTTTCGGCCTTTTCGTGGTATTCGAGGACTAAGAACCGACCTTGAGGCGAACTGTGTTTCTAGTTCTTTCTTTTTTCTCGTAATTTATGGAAAATTGAGGTAAGAAAAGTATGGGTTTTGGTTTCCGATGTTTAATTAAGAATGTTTTCCCCATTTTTTTTATTGGGCTCTGCTTAAATTGATCTTATGGGAGTGGTTCTTCTGGGTTGGTTGTTTTATGTTAATGGTTGATTATTGATGAAGAACACGTTTTCTCCTCGCATGGCGGCCTTTACAAGATCTGTGGAAGTGGGCTATGATTTATTTCTTCTTGTTTTCTTTGTGATTTTAGTTCTTCATTTTGAAATGGAATTTCCAGAAAGTTAAAAAATTGATCTTTTGTACGGAGTTTTTGTTTTATGGATTTTTGTTTTGATATTTACATGTTTTCCTGATTTAATTTCCTTGTATTTGTTCTAGGATTTTAAGGTTTAAGGAATGATGGGAAGTTGTGGCGAAACAAACGAGGATCACTTCTTTGACACTACTGGTGATGAGATAAGTTCTTTGTCTGATTGTTTTTATACTAGTTCTGGGACTGCCAATGAGCCATTAGATTATGAATTCTGGGCAAAGAACTTAGAAAGTGTGAGTGAACGGCGCACTAGGCTTTTGAAATGGATGGGATTGAGCCCTGAATGGGAAGTAATGAATAGAGATGAATCGAATGATGAATGTTCTGATAAGTTCAAAGCTGGGGATCATGATAGGATTAGTGACAATGGTGAGGCCGTTCTGGCAAACTCGGATTCTGAGGATCATTTCTTCTCGGGTCAATCTTCCCAATCAGGCGAAAACGATTCTCTGGAGGAGAACTGTTATTGGAAAATTAGGAATTTGGACAATGGAACAGAGTTCATGGTTGATGAGTTAGGTCAGGATGGCACAGTTAGCCGGTTACGAGAAGTGGGTTCTAATAAAGTGATCACTCTCGAAGAGTTTCAAAGAGCGGTAGGCTCTTCGTCGTTGGTTCAGCGGTTATTGGGGAGAGATTCGGAGGGATTTCGTATTGTTGATACGATGAGAAAGAAAGTGAAAAGAAATTGGCTTCAGAAACTAACAAAGCGGTCTCGTTTGAAGTCCAAGGACTCCAATGTAAACACGGGCATTGCCATTCAAAAGGTTCTGGTTCATACATGTAAAAAACAGTCGAAAGAACTGTCTTCGCTTTACAGTAGGCAAGAATTTCTGGCACATGAAGGTTCGGTCTTGACAATGAAGTTCAGCCCCGATGGCCAGTACTTAGCCAGTGCTGGCAAGGATGGAATTGTGCGTGTTTGGAGGGTGATTGAATCTGAATTGCCAAATAAACTAAACAATCAGGATATTGATCTTTCCTGTTTATATATCTCGCTAAATCATTTCTCGGGATTAGCATCCCTTAACCTTGATAAGGAGAAGATAGGACAGATGAAAAGAATGAGAAAATCATCAGAATCAGCGTGTGTCATCCTCCCGCCAAAGTCCTTCCAGATTCTAGAGAAACCAGTACACGAGTTCTATGGACACGAGGGTGAAGTCCTAGCTCTTTCTTGGTCAAAACATGGGGTTAGTATTCTCTATACATTCTGATCAAGAAAAAATTCTTGTTTTTTACTAGCCTTTATTCACCTTACCTGATTCTTTGAATCGCATTGTTCAGTATCTGCTATCATCCTCTGTTGATAAAACAGCTCGCCTGTGGCAAGTAGGACACGATCAATGTTTAGGCGTTTATTCACATAATAATTATGGTGAGCCTATTCTGTTCTATTTTGTGGGGTTTCTTGAACTCTATACGATTTTCTGCATACATATCAGCACATTTGACAATATAATCTTTATGCAGTGACCTGCATAGAATTCAATCCCGTGGATGATAACTACTTTGTTAGCGGTTCAGTAGATGGAAAAGTGCGTCTTTGGGAGGTGCACCGCCATCGAGTTATTGATTGGACTGATGTAAAAGAAATAGTTACTGCGGTGTGCTATTCCCCTGATGGAAAGGTCGGAAAAAATACACACACCTCTTTTTCAAATTTCTGTTTTGTAGGTTAATTTTAGTAAATTTAAGTTACCTTTTTAATTAAAGCAGGGTGGTGTTGTGGGCTTCATGGATGGGAGTTGCCGTTTTTATGATGTAGTAGGTACGTAAATGGCGTAATTGTTTCTTCTACTTGAACCCTAACTTTCCTGGCATGCTTTATTATGCTGTAGCGAATTTATCTGAGACTGCTCATATCTTTTATGCTTGCGCTCTTGATTTAGATAATTGCTTGCAAATGGGCTCTCAAGTATGCCTGCACGGGAAGAAAAAGCTTTCTCAAAACAGAATAGTCGGATTTCAGGTACTTTTTCTCGTTTATCTCAAAGAAACTCTTTTTGTTCGATGTATGAACTAAACAAAACGTCATTAAATTTTTCCAGTTCTGCCCAGATGACACAAGCAAAGTCATGGTTACTTCAGCTGATTCGCAGATTAGAATACTTAACGGCTCTGATATCATCTGCAAATTCAAAGGTGGGCATCTTTTCCCTACTACTATGTTTAACTATAGTGAGATATATATTTATCTAATTATCCTCGACCTGTTTCTACAGGGGTCCGAAATTCTGCTGGCCTGGTTCCTGCGACCTTTACATCGGATGGAAAGCACGTTGTCTCGGTTACTGAAGATTCGAATGTCTGTATCTGGAACTATAACGAGTCGCAGACTACTAAGACCATACGATCCTATGAAAGTTTCTACTCCCAGAACGCATCAGTGGTGATTCCTTGGTGCGGTTTGAAAACCGACCCTGCAGGATCACTGCAGCCAGGAAGCATCTTATCGAATGGGAAGGCGCTAGAGAAGTCGCTATCGTTTTCCACCGATTTGAGCCGTGGGTTCTCGTTTGATTCTCAGTTCAAGGGATCTGCAACCTGGCCGGAGGAGAAACTCCCTAATTTGAGCCCATCTCCATCTCCAGCAGTATCGAAATCGGATTACAAGTTTCTTAAGAGTGCCTGGCAAAGCGCATTGGGTTCTTCTCCAAATTTATGGGGTCTTGTGGTTGTCACTGCCGGGTTGGATGGATACATCAGAACATTCCTTAACTACGGTTTACCAATTCGTTTTTGAGATCATAATTATTCATTTAGCTGCTGCAGCCTTGAATTTGGGTGGCATGCAAAGATTCATTAGCACAGAGATTAGAGATGTTATGATTTGTTGTTGTATATGATATTCAATTCTGTACAATTAGTTTTCTTCTCACATGTTCATTCTAGTCAACTTTTTAAAGTACATATTAATTCAGTCCTTATCCGGCCGGTTCTCATTTCCGAAAGATTAATGCCTTTTAGATAGATTTTTGTTTTTGATTTTTTGTTCAAATGAGTGCTTTATCTACTTCCAAAAATGAATTATCATAAGAAGCCCCTGTTATCAAGTCATGACTTTTTGCCTCATTTTGGGCTTGTAACCCTGGAGCTCATTTTATGCCTTTAAGCCCAATTCCAATATGGGCCCACAGTTTAGGTAGCAGCAAATGGGCCAGCATAATCAATTAATTTACTGTATATGGAAGAAGATGATGATGAATTGGCCAACCTTGAGTTTAACAAAATCTCCCTTTCAACCCACTACTCAAGCATTGTACAGCATGTGTGCAACATTAGTGCAGCTTGGAGACAGTTTGATCTTATTTTACATTACACTTTGGAGATCTGATCTACCACTCAAGGTGACTTGAGTGTGTGGAGAAGATCAAACGATGTCAAATATGCAGCTTGGTGAAGAAAGCCGCCATTCAAAAAATTATCAAAAAGTTAATAGTCTTCTACCGAGTTAGTTCAACCCATGTTCAATTCGAGACGTGGAGTCTACGAGAAACCTGACTTCGTAGTAGCGAAAGCGAAAGCAGTGTTGATCTGCAGCCACAGTTAAGTCCAACCAAACTACTTAGTCAACTTGCACCATTCAATTAAGGTCCTAATATATAATATATAATATATATTATTAGGGAAATCTTACACCTGAGAGGTAAGTATAATGCAGCTGAGATCACTTCCACGACATTAAAATTGTCCATGTGTTTCGTGAAGGCAACCAATGTGCCGACTTCTTAGCCAACATGGGCCAAAGCTCGCAGTTGAGAACATCCATTCTGAATCATCCTCCGCAGGGTCTTAATGAGCTTTTACTGCGCGACGCCTCGGGTACTGCTTCCCTCTCACCAAAAAGGTAGTTAAATTTAAGATTTTGTTTTAAAACTCATAAAATAATTTTGAAAGTCAATTTTTTTTTTTCAACCTCTGCTCGCTCAAAAAATTATTGTTCTCCCTCCCAAGACAGCAACCTCTTTATTATTCACCTGCTTTACAATATGAACCTTTAATTATTAATGATTCCCAAGCAAGTTGAAGCATGCACATTATGAGCAAGTCTTAATGCATTTATTATTTATATACGTTTGTCTTAGAAGTCCCAGAGTCCGTAGTCCGAGTTGTTCCCAATAGCTCAGACCTACCGCGGGCATAGTACCTCACCCCAACACTAATCATAAGTCGCTTTATGGAGTAGTGGCCTAGTTGTACATTCCTCTTATAAATGCACTAATCTTTTATCAATAATTTATATGAGTTAATTTTGGTCTTAAATTTATAAGATACAATACATTTTTAGTTCTTTTTTTTTTTTTAATAACATCCCTCTAGGTCGCCCTCTGGGTCGTCATTGCTTCCCCTCGGGTTGATTTGTCCTAGATCTATCCAGGGCCGGTTTTTTTTATTTGCGTGGCCCTGTGCTGGTAAATAAGTGAGACCCTATCAAAATATAAATAAATTGTGAATTAAAAAAAAAAAAAAAAAAACGTGTTTACCCCGGAGGTGGGATGTACGTGCCCCCAAGGCTGAAGGTGGTTTAATTTTTGATACGCACGGATGGGAGTATATATGGGCACAATAAATGTGAGTAAAATATATGTGGCACACAAGAAGGCAGCAGTAAAGATTGGTGGGAAACACAGAACCACTCATCATTTATGGAATTTGATGTGGTAATAACAATTAAGAAAGACAGTGCAGTTGCACCAATCACGTTCGCAGATCGGCTCTGCATATATGCAGGTTTTAAGGTGAAGAATGGTTGAGTTTTCGACCGGGCTACATACTTACAGGACCACCTCGTATGTCCTATACAGTAGAGACTTGCATGCCATAAATATGGTGGCCGGCCTACTGCATCAACTTGGTGAAAGATTCATCCATTTTGGGGTGTTTGGTAAAAATGGTTTATCAGTTAAAGTCTAGCTTGTTTAACTCGTTAAAGAATATTTAGTAAATAGTTTATCAGATTTCAAAAGGGAAAAAAAAAATGAAGACAATGTTGGAAAAATCACTATTTTTTTTATTGAAGATTTTTTCATAGAGTATATAATAGAGGGGAGTAAAAGCAAGATTAATTACCATTTACTATTGATATGTAAGCTAGGGTTTTTGAATGGATTAACCATTTATGTTTTACAGAGATTAAAAGTGTAACATTGATAAAATTTGATGATTTTGAACAAGTATAAGTGACGGTTGAATTGGATGTATTTTTAAATTCTTTTTCGAAAAAGGACTATTTGATGTAAGACTTTAATTTGTAAATTAATTTTACAACAAGGCACTTTTTTGAGACCCACCTGAAAGAGAAAATAAAATTATACTTGCGATGCGTGTCGGGCAAATAATTAACTTTTACATAGTATCATCAAATTAAAATCTATTTTACAATTATTCTTAAAAAAAAAAAAAGCGTGAAAGGGCCATTTTGCCAAAGAAAGGACAATAATTTTGCAAGTTGCATAAGCTAGAATAGGATACTATTATTTCCATTGAAACTAGAAATATCTATTGTTATACTATTTATTTAAGGGATAATAGTTAAATAAGCCCTTGAAGTATTCATAAAAATGCAATTAAATCTTCAAACTAAAAAAAAAATTCTAATTAGACACCTAAACATAAAAAAAAAAGAAGGTGAAATTATGTTCTGACAGCGAGTCATGAAGTAATCTTTTGCAATAGATATTCTGTTGTCACGTTGGCTATCACGACGTGAGAAAAGTTCTTGAGTTATGACACACATATTCATGTGAAGTGATCAAGGCCATCACGATGCTTCATCACGGCGTGGCGTACCTCATGATGCAACATGCTCTGGAAAATATAAATAAGAGAAGAGAAATTTTATTTGAAGACTCTTTGGATTTTAGACTTAATTTTGCACTTTAATTAGTGATTTCTCTATAGTAGAATTAACTTCTAATTCCTAGTCTACTTTCTATTCCTTAGAATCCTAGAATTTACCTTTCAATTCCAATTTCAATTTCAATTCAAGTCGTAGTTATATTCAAATGCATTTACATTTTGGAGCAAGAATTGAAGACTTGGAGTTACATTTTCATGTTCAAATAGATAAGTCAATTCTAGTTTCATTTTATTACATCTTTTATTCTTGTCTTGTTATTTTGATTTCTTGTTTTGAGATTGATATGGATTGCTATTTGCTTTTGAATCTATCGTCATTTCTATTGTAATCACGTGTGAGTAATTCTCTTTGGAGGGAGATAGGGATGTAGATTAGGTTCATGAAGATGAGGCTTGACTTTGATATAGATAATGTTAGTTAATATGATTCAGTTCCAATTGGGAAGTAATTACCTAATCTATACTTAGCGGGTTAATAAACCTTAGCTTACTTCACCTTTGAGAAAAGAGAAGTATGGGATGTCAAGACCAATGTGTTTGATGAAACGCCTCTTAGACATTAATATAATGAGTCATGATGAGAATATCTGTATATGTTCTAAGATGTGTGACCTTGAGAAAAACTTCCTCTCGGTTAAAAGGCATCAGTCATCAAATCAATTGACTCTTTCCCTTGTTCCTGGTTCGATTACGTTGCCTAGACCTAATTCAAGTTCATATTCCCCTCCGCTGTTTCTATTATTGTTATCCATTCCAATTCATATTTATTTAGTTACTTGCGTCATATATCTTTATTGAGGGCTAGATTTCTATAAGGAGTTTGAGTATTTTGCGTATGAGAGACATAAGCTTTGCATTTATCGTCAATATTGAATCATGCACTACACTTGGTAAGGTAGAAGTAAGTGGTAGTTTTAATTATCCAAACAAAGCAAATGCGTTGATAAGTTTTATTTAGCTTAATTTTTTATTTTTTATTTTTTGGCTTATGATATACAAAATATGAATCATTATTAAAAAAAGAAGAAAGATAAAAAACAAAGGGCGGCAAATGATAGCCTTCAATTGATGTAGGAGATACTACTTGTTTGTGGGATGAATATAGTTTATTATAATGATGAATATTTACGTACCTAAAAAGAAAAAAGAAAAAAG
Organism: Ipomoea triloba; assembly: GCF_003576645.1. Taxonomy (NCBI): domain Eukaryota; kingdom Viridiplantae; phylum Streptophyta; class Magnoliopsida; order Solanales; family Convolvulaceae; genus Ipomoea; species Ipomoea triloba. The sequence goes on along the minus strand of NC_044925.1, from coordinate 22,804,107 downwards.
AAAAAACTATAGATCCATGGATTATTGCAACAACATCACATATATTGAAGCGATTGCGTAGACTACTTGCTAAAAGAAAATTGTAAATTGCTATTTTTTGTTCTTATGTTTTAGAATAGCGTTATTTAATTTTGATCCTTGATATTTTAAGACGTTACACTTTTAATTTCAAAGCGACAAAAGAGAAATGTAAAATAGGAATCACACTTTGTGTGTGTTCAATTTACTGCTACAACAACGACTGAACAAAATTTTGTTATTTCGTTTTCTATTGACGGACTTGCTACCACATTAAACATACGTATTGAAAAGGGATGGCACATAGTTTTCTTTCAGACCTACTACATGATCGATATCAATCAAGAAATATATGTTCTTTTGTTTCATCAATACTTTGAACTACACTCATTGTTGTAAATTTTTAGTAAGAATGTCATTATAAGTGGATATTTTGTGGTTTAAATATATGTAGAGTTCACTTGTAATTTGAGTCTTGTCAAAACGGATTCGAATTTTTCGAAGTATGACGCAGAAATTGATATATTGACGCTCAAAACGACTAATGGGTGAATGAGAAATTGAATGTCAAAATAGACTCATTTCAATTTCTCATTCACCCATTAGTGCTCAAAACGACTAATGGGTGAATGAGAGGGAGGTTAATGGTTTTTACAGTTTTTTGTACTGAGTTAGAGCAACCACATTAGTGGTAATTTTACGATTTTTGAGGGGAAGAAAGCCACATATAGGAGAGAGAATGTTGGTGAGAGAAGATTTAGTTCCTTCTGCAATTAAGGGATCTTCAAATCGTGTTTGCTGACATCCATTTCGAGGAAACAACATCTGCTGGGCGCGTCCTGACAATAATTTTTTTTTTTTTTAAAATAAGATTTGTTGTTTTTCTTTTCTTCCCCTCCCATTTTCTCTTTCCTAATTACAATTACAAAAACTACTCAAAAACCACAAAAACACACCATTGATAATGATGCTAGGTGAGAGAAGAGAGATAATTTAAATTAGTGCAATACATGATTTTGTGAGACCTACCTGCAAGAGAAAATACTTGCAATGCGTGTCGGGCAAATAACTAACTTTTACATAGCATCATCAAATTAAAATCTATTTTACAATTATTCTTTAAAAAAAAAAAGCGTGAAAGGGCCATTTTGCCAAAGAAAGGACAATGATTTTGCAAGTTGCATAAGCTAGAATAGGATACTATTATTTCCATTGAAACTAGAAATATCTATTGTTATACTATTCATTTATGGATAATAGTCAAATAAACCCTTGAACTATTCATAAAAATGCAATTAAATCTCCGAACTAGAAAAAATTATAATTAGACACCTAAACTTAAAAAAAAAATGAAATTAACCCATCTGACATGTTCTGACAGCAAGTCATGAAGTAATCTTTTGCAATGGGTGTTCTATTGTCAAGTTGGCCATCGCGACGTGAAAAAAATTCGTGAGTTATGACACACATGTTCATGCGAAGTGATGAAGGCCATCACGATGCCTCATCACGGCGTGACGTACCTCATGATGCAACGTGCTCTGAAAAATATAAATAAGAGAAGAGAAATTTTATTTGGAGACTTTTTGGATTTTGGACTTAATTTTGCACTTTAGTTAGTTACTTCTCTATAGTAGAATTAACTTCTAATTCCTAGTCTACTTTCTATTCCTTAGAATCCTAGAATTTACTTTTCAATTCAAATTTCAATTTCAATTCAAGTTGTAGTTATATTCATATGCATTTACATTTTGGAGCAAGAATTGAAGACTTGGAGTTACATTTTCATGTTCAAATAGATAAGTCAATTTAATGTTTTAAACAAAATCTTTGTGGTTAAGTGGCATGAAGGAAATTATGGTTCGAATCTCAGCCAAGAAAAATATAATAGGGGCATCTTTTAAGACTTCCACTAATTTTATAAACATTGATTTTCAAAGACTAATTAGTTAAAATTTTAAAGTCGTTGTAGTATAGATTGATATTCTTATTATTTCTACTGCAATCATGTGTGAGTAATTCTCTTTGGAGGGGATACGGGTGTAGATTAGGTTCATGAAGATGAGGCTTGACTTTGATATAGATAATGTTAATTAATATGATTCAGTTCCAATTGGGAAGTGATTACCTAATCTATATTCAATGGGTTAATAAACCTTACTTCACCTTTGAGAAAAGAGAAGTATGGGATGTCAAGACCAATGTGTTTGATGAAATATATGCCTCTTAGACATTAATGAGTCATGAAAATGTCTGTATGTGTTCTAAGATGTGCGACCTTGAGAAAATCTTCCTCTCGGTTAAAAGGCATCCGTCATCAAACCAATTGACTCTTTCCCTTGTTCCATCCCGTTCGGTTACGTTGCTTAGACCTAATTCAAGTTCCTATTTCCCTCCGTTGTTTCTATTATTGTTATCCATTTCAATTCATATTTGTTTTGTTACTTGCGTCATCTATCTTTATTGAGGGCTAGATTTCTATAAGGAGTTTGAGCATTTTGTGTTTGAGAGACATAAGCTTTGCATTTATCGTCAATATTGAATCATGCACTACACTTGGTAAGGTAGAAGTAAGTGGTAGTTTTAATTATCCAAACAAAGCAAATGCGTTGATAAGTTTTATTTAGCTTAATTTTTTTTTTTTGGCTTATGATATACAAAATATGAATCATTATTAAAAAAAAAAAAAAAACAAAGGGCGGCAAATGATAGCCTTCAATTGATGTAGGAGATACTACTTGTTTGTGGGATGAATATAGTTTATTATAATGATGAATATTTACGTACCAAAAAAGAAAAAAGAAAAAAGAAAAAACTATAGATCCATGGATTATTGCAACAACATCACATATATTGAAGCGATTGCGTAGACTACTTGCTAAAAGAAAATTGTAAATTGCTATTTTTTGTTCTTATGTTTTGAAATAGCGTTATTTAATTTTGATCCTTGATATTTTAAGACGTTACACTTTTAATTTCAAAGCGACAAAAGAGAAATGTAAAATAGGAATCACACTTTGTGTGTGTTCAATTTACTGCTACAACAACGACTGAACAAAATTTTGTTATTTCGTTTTCTATTGACGGACTTGCTACCACATTAAACATACGTATTGAAAAGGGATGGCACATAGTTTTCTTTCAGACCTACTACATGATCGATATCAATCAAGAAATATATGTTCTTTTGTTTCATCAATACTTTGAACTACACTCATTGTTGTAAATTTTTAGTAAGAATGTCATTATAAGTGGATATTATAAGTGGATATTTTGTGGTTTAAATATATGTAGAGTTCACTTGTAATTTGAGTCTTGTCAAAACGGATTCGGATTTTTCGAAGTATGACGCAGAAATTGATATATTGACGCTCAAAACGATTAATGGGTGAATGAGAAATTGAATGTCAAAATAGACTCATTTCAAAGTGGTAATAGAGAAGTCAAATGTATCTTGTGGTATTTTATAGATGAGTAATGCTAGGCGTCCCTCTTACTGCGCACACGGATGTAAATCATGGTAACTCAACTGAACACATAGGCTAGACCTTTGCTTACTGCGCACACGGAGAAGAGAGGTTTTTCTCACTTTACAGCTAGTGAGACTCGATCCCTGATCTTTGTTCCCAAACTTTACCCTGCGACCAATTTAGCTGTCTATGCGGGCATCTTAGATGCATTATTGCAACATCATATCGCAGCGATTGCGTAGACTACTTGCTAAAAAGGTTGTAAATAGTTGTTTCTTGTTATTATGTTTTGGAATGTAATTATTATTATTTTTGAGTGAAGAGAGACACTCGCAATCACTATTTGAGGTCATTGAGGGTGTACATTCGGTAAATCGTGTCTTGTGATTTTAATCAGTAAAGGATCACAATGATGTAAACCAATATAGGATGTCCATAACTGACCGGCGGCTCAAATCAAGAAGGCTAATAAACGGCTCCGATTGAAAATAATATTGTGGTTACTAAAATGACAGTTTGACTAATTTGATTGGAGTTACCATATTATTATTATTATTATTATTATTATTATTATTATTTAATTTTGATCCTTGAAACTTCAAGAAATTACACTTAATTTTATAGCAGCAAAAATAAAAAGGTTAACTCTTTCGAAAATTTTAAAATATCAAGTCTAAATTAGCAATCTCACTTTCTTTTTTTTTTATATATACTCCCTATACTTTACGGCTACAACGACTGAACATTTTTGTCTTGTCTTTTTTTGTTTTGTTTTTTTGTTTTGTCTTGTCGTTTTCAAATACAGAAATTTAATGGTGAAGGCACATAATTCTCTTCCAAACCTACCACAGGATCAATATCAATCAAGGAAGATCTGTTTTTTGTTCACATGTTGCTATAGGTTAGGGTTACCTATTGCTCGGTCAAAATATCACCGACTTGATTGATATAGCACTCAAATCATAACTCTAATTTTAGTATAAAAGTTAATTTGATAGTGAAAATTTGACAAAATTATTTTAAATATTACATAATTTTTGTGTGGAGTAGATGTAGAATTGTATCGTATCAGCGTCATCGTTTAAAACCTCTTTCTTATTAATCATCTCCACAATGTCAGCCTTTAATTATACTTGGTTTCCAAGCGAGCTGAAGCTGAAGCATGTACATGTACTACTACTATAACTCTATAAGAGATCTTTTTTTTTTTTTTCTGAGTTCTACTGACTCGATTACAATGTAGTATCTGAGGCTCGAACACACTCCCTTCCACATGGGAGTGTACACCGGATGCCGCTTGACCGCAAGGTCTTTGTAATATATAAAAATATATAAAAATATATGTCTCCGTTTATTTTGTTTATGAGTAATTCCTAATGGGTTATGTTTGTCTTAGAAAAAGTCCAGCTACTGCTCGAACCCACTCCCATCATTCATGTGGGAGTGTAAATTGAGACACCAGGTGCCACTAGACCACAAAGTCTTTGGCATAATAAGTCTCACTTAATATTTGCTTTTAGCAACAGAATGATGGTTTGATTCCTGCCACGAAATTGGAGGTTTGAGTTTGGGTTTGGTGCCTTGTGCATAGAAGTGTACATTCTTGTGTTGAGTCTTAAAGCTAATAATCTTGATTTATCTCTTCATAGGCCCATGGGCGGGTTTAATGGATTCATAGTATAGTTTGACGAAATCAAAAAATCTGAATTAAAAAAAAAAAAAGAGGAAAAAAATAAACTGGGATTATGGTACAGTGTGTTGTGAACAAAAAAATACTAATTTGCTTAGTCGTTTGACTTAAAGGTCGGGGTTCGAATTCCACTGTAAGTATGTATGGAAAAAATGTGGGAAAAAGGCTCAAAGGATGCTAGAAGGTCTAGATTTGATCACTTATGTGCACATGAAGACTAGGATCTAACCGGTGGGTTGATTGCATGACTCGCGATTTACCTCCATAAAGATTCTAGGAGTGAAGTCTTGTGAACTTAGAATCAATTCGGCGAAGTTGAGATCACTTAAGTTACAAAAAAGTACTAATTTGACGAGCAACAAACAAAATACATGTGGTGGGCAAAAGAACAATAAACGTGGTGCCATCGTACTACTAAACCACGAAGAAATGTGTTTAGGACATCCTCAATAGTGAGGTTTTTGGTGTATGTAGGCACACTGCATGCCAGCGGTCCAATTGCAAGCTGGTTTCTTTCAGATACGTACGGAGTACTTATGGCACAATACACGTGACTAAAATATACTTGGTACACAAGATGCCAACAACGAAGATTAATTAATTAATTTATTATTTATTTATTTATTTATTTTACCCAGCACCTTGTGCTCAGATGACATGTAGTGAGTCTCCCGTATAGAAAGTCATGAGATCGAGTCTCAGAAGCGACATTGACTCTTTGTGATACTACAATGTAATAGAGTCACTTGTATTAAACAAAAAATAATTATTATTTTTTTTTGGCAAAGAATGAAGATTAATTGCTAGGAGTTAGGAAACAACGAACCATTCACCATTTATTCGATTCAAAAGCTTATAGACCATCTCATAAATTCTTATTCGTGAGATGAATTGAATTGTAGATAATTGTATGTATATGTATCACAATTTCAGTTATAAGTATTACAATATTTATCATTAGTAATAACAATCAATTTTATTCTAAATAGTATCAAAATTTTACATATAAGTATTACAATATCTGTAACGATTTATTTTAATTTAAATTGGTATTACATTTGTTTAGAATAATGATTACAATTTCTTTCATAAGTAAAATTTCATGTATAAGTGTTAATGTGTTATAATATTTACATTAGAATTATATTTCGTAAGTATTACAATTTCAGTTATAAGTATTAAATATTTATCATTAGTAACAATCATTTTATCCTAAATAATATCATAATGTCATATATAAATATTACAGTATATATTATAAGTAACAATTTAATTATTTCAAATTGGTATTAAATTTTCTATAATAAATATTATGATTTCGATTATATATAACAAGCAATTGTTTTAGATTTGACCAGTTGTGAGACGGTGAGATGTGTGACTCCTTATGGGATTTGGTGTAATATAATGCTGTGTAAATCCGAAAGAAGCCAATCCTGCTCACATGGTCTAATTATATCGTGGATTAGGGTTTACCTTGTATTGTGGACCTTAGTCCAAAAATAATTTTCAGATTATGTATCTATAGTTGATGCATTTTGTATCTGCAGTTAATTGTTTTTTATCTGTAAACAAATTGAAAGCACATCACATAGTAATTACAGACACAGAACATGATACAGAATTAACAATTTATGTGCCTACAGTAGTTAACATATTCTGTACCTACAATTAATAATTTATGTGTATGCAGTTATTATGTTATGTGTGTAATTATTATGTGTTGTGCTTTCAATTTGTTTAATTAAGGTACAAAAATTGTTAACTGTAAGTATAGATTAAAATGCGTTAATAGTAGATACATAATTTTTAAATTGAAGATCACAATACAATATAACCCTGGTCCATGCGTCCATGGTATAACAATTGGCTCGCAGGCTCCTGCATGTTGTACATAAGGTGAAACCTTGAAGGGGTTTATGATGAGCTTGACTTTCAATTTATCCTTTTCCCAAGAAAAAAAAAAGGGAGGAAATCCATTTCCACTGGACCACTTCGTATAGATCAGACTCTAGAGTCTAGAGTATATATAGAGACTTGTAATTGTCGTAAATGGTAGTTTTAGGGATTTATGTAAATGGAAATGGTACTGCACAACAATGCCACAGATCGTAGCCTGAGAGCAATGAAATTATAGAGTTTGAAGATAGCAAGAAGTTAATGGTGGGCTGCGCTATACTATTACCTAGTGGCACTGTGGCAGCAACTAGCTGATTTGGAGTATAGTAAAATGCCAATCTTTATATCTTTCATCGATGTACGTTGTAAGCCTGAATGATCGATTTTGATTCAAAATGATACTCCCTATTATTTTGTAATGAGGTTTTTTTATGTGTATTTTAATTTTAATTTTTCACTTTTACTCCGTAATATGATGGACACTGATATTTTCTTTTATTTTTTATGTGATCCCATTATAAGTGTTTACATCAAATTTTTGACTATAAAAGTAAAAGTTGAGAGTAGAGAATGTGAGAACACATAGTAATTTCAGTTTGTAATTCGTATAAACAGTTTCTTTAGTAGTGTTATTTTTATTTATTTATTTTGCGTAATTAGAAACAACATTGGTATTACATGTACATAATTTCTTAGCCTACATATTTATAAAACCAATATCTTAAATTCATAATAAAAAATTATTAATTTTCAACCACACTCCCCAGGTAACTATACCATATAATCATGATTAAATGTCAAATACTCAATTTGTGAACGTTTTACTTTAAATTTATTTTATCTAAAATTTACTCCCTCCGTCTCATTTCATGTGTCGAGTTTGGTTAACGAGGCTTGACTGAAGTTATTTATATTTTTTTTATAATATTATATTTAAAAATAGTATGTAAAATTTATATATTTAGAATCTATAAAACACAAAAAATCAAATTTAAAAATTATAAGAAAATCCTAATAGAAATAATCAAAAAGAAAGAATTGATTTGACCAATGATAGTAAGTAGGACATATAAAATAGGATAAAGGGAGTACATATTATGAACTTAGAATAATAATGTTACATGGTCTTTCTGTAAAAAGTGAGGATTGATTTCATCTGTCAACCTTCAACCAATTGATCTACTCTAATGGATGGATAATATCAGTTTGGGAGTTTGTTCTCACCTAAACCATCTCTTGTGTGTGTGTAGGTTTGTGTTCAAATGAAAACACTTTCATAGGTTAGAACGTGCAACCAAGCATGAATCCACACAATATATTGCATGAGTGCACACAATTTACTACATGAGTACACACAATCTACTCCAAGGTCTCCACCGTCGTCCAGGCAATCCTGGACCTAAATTTTGTGCACTCATGTTTTTGTGTGTGTGTGTATATATATGTGTGTGTGTGTGTGTACTCATCATCTCTAATAACATTTATAATTCTAAGTGGGGTAAGTGTCTGTTATCTCTAATTTCTAAAATCTCAAAAGTCAATGATGCTAATTTTCAACTGGAATGAAAATTATGTTTGTAGTATAAGTTGCATCAATGTTTTTGGGTGTTTTTTTTGTGTTGTATATTTACACTATTTTTCAATTTTACCCTTCACCAATTCTATTTTGCACCAACCTCCCCATGAATTAATCAATATCAATCTGGTACATTAAAAAATAGATATATGAATGAGATTAATTGGGAGAATTATATTAATAATGCGTGTGTATATGGAGCATTTTGGTGTGTGCATATTAAGCATGTATTGTGTGCAACATAGGAACATGCTTAATATGCACACATCATAGTGCTCAATGGTCCAAAGTAATTACTTTTCCATTGATTGAGATGCACTATACTTAATGTCTTTACATCTCAATCAATGAAAGAGTATGTAGAGAGAAAAGTAGAACACAAGATGTAAACACTTCAAAAGCTCATATTATTGACCCTTCAACACACACACACACACAAAACACACACACACACACATAGAACCTTTCATATCCTCAACATATAACATTAATAGCATTAATAGGGAAGATATATAGAGGGAATGAAGAAATAATGGTCATCAAGATAAATATTTATATATAACAGCAGTTTATAATCTTTATTTGTTAGGTAATTGCATTTGTTTTTAAATTTATGATTGGTTAATTGTATAATTTAATATAATATTGTACTCCGTAAATAAACTTTTTGTTTTGTGGCAGGAAAAAAAACAATGGATTCTTTTATAATGTTTAAAAAATATATATATTTTATGGAATCTAATAATGATTTGAGACTTTCATAGTAACGGCAGCATCCAACATTATCGGAGGACTAGGAGTTGGGGAGTACCTCGTACGGTCATGTTCAAGTAAAAGTGTCATAAAAGGGGACCAGTGTTTCACGTGGTGGGGGGTCTCCGTCGGAATAAAGCCAGCCAGCCTAGCTTTCACATTACACAACAATAATTTTTAAAAAATTTTCAATTTTTTTTTAAGATCAATTTTTTTTATTTATTAAAAAGAACCAGTTTAGCATTATTTAAAAAAAAAAAGGAGTAAGATTCGTATAATATTATCTCACGTGAGTCATGTAGTATATTTTTACTAAAACGTACTCATTTCATATTATTTTATGTGACTGGTTTAGTTAGTGAGGTTTGACTGAAGTCATTTTTAATTTAATTTTCGTAACGTTATGTTTAATATTAGTATATAAAGTTTATGTGTTTAGAAACTATATTAAAAGTACTATTAAACATAGTAAAATTAAAATAATTAAAAATAAGAAAAGAAGAAATGAATTGTTTGACTAATGAATAGTAAACATGACAGGTAAAATAAGATAGCGTGAGTAACATTATATTATTAAAAACTCCTTAAAAATATTACATTTTAGCTATAAAAAAGTGTTAAATGTATCACGTGTGATGGCCTTACACAAGGCAATAATTTTTACCATTTTCATTCTTCACATTATTTTTTAACAACAACATTAGAACTGCTAAAGACCTTGTGGTCTAGTGGCACCTGGTTTACACTTCTACATGGATGGGAGTGGGTTTGAGGCTCACTAGTTACAATTTATTTCATTTGGGAATTAGAACCCCATGCTCCCTAGTTCCAAAGCAAATTTGGTCTCTCTATATAACGTCGGTACAACTTTCATGTGATTGAGTTTCGTCTTCCTTTGACCACTTGAACTTATTTTTGCTTATGCTTAAGTGATTATAATCATATATAAGGTTCACAATTTAAAAAGATTATGCAAGTAATTGTTATTATTTTAGAATTGTGTTAAAAGTCTAAAAACATTTTTTATTATATATATATATATATATATATATATATATATATATATATATATATGATATTTTAATGAGTGACTTTATTAGACCATCTCAACCCAATTTACACCAAAACACAAAAAATCTCCACCAAATGTCACAAGGAATATTTTCATATCAAATTTTATTTATCTCCGGCTATTACACCAAATTTTTACACCAAATGTCATTCTACATTAAAATAAGTTGGTTTCTCAAAATGTAAAAGTTTATTAGTTCAAATTTAATTAGTTTAATATAAAATATAATTTGTGATGTGAATAATAATAATTTAATTTTAGATGTAATCATTTTAATTTTATTCTATGTAGTTTAATTTTAATTAATATGTATTCAGTATTAGTCTTGTTGTAATCACCTTAATATGATCTTTCAAATGATATAATTTATTTTTAATAATATACAATTTATGCTTAAGTATTTAACAAAATATAAAAATTCATAAAAACAAAATAAATGATATAAAAGGAATTAGTAAATAAAAATATGGACAAAATAGGGAAAACAAATTTAACACAAGATTTGGCGTAGATGAACAGTGCAATCAATATATGGCGCTATACTGTTCATCATCAGTAAAATATTTGCCAATTTGCTGTGTTCATTTGAAATTTGCTGCGCCAAAATTTTTGCCAATTTATTGTGTTTCAAGTGTTCATTGGAAATGCTCTTAGCTTTGATGTTTGTATATGTAAAATTCTATATTCTCAATACATTGAAAATTTTCAAATGTTAAGTTTTTTATGTAATTTTTTTTATTTACTTTGTGCTATTAAATTTTGAATTTATAAAGGAATTATGACAACCACCGACACAGGAAGTTCAAAACGAAAGTCAATGAGGTAGACACATGAAGAGGATACTATTTTAATTTCTTGTTTGGTTGATCTTCATAATTTGGGAACAAAAAATACTGACACTGGATTTAAAGGTGGATATTTGTACGAGTTGGAGAAAATGCTACAAGCTAAATTACCTACTTCTGGTATAAAAGTTAAGGCTTATATTGAATCTAGAGTAAAGACGTTGAAAAGGGAGTGGATTGTAGTGCATGATCTTTACACAAATAACAATAGTTGACTTGGATAGGACGATGAAAGAAAGATGGCCACGATAGAAGATAATGTTTGGGATTCTTATATAAGTGGTGTAAGTATTACTTTATTCTAATTACATGAAAATTTTAATTTTTTCATAATTCTTAATTATATTTAATATTATTTTTATTTTTTCAGAGTCACAAGGAAGTTGCTTAGTTTAGAAGGAAAAGTTTTCGATTTTATAATGAGTTTAGTTCTATATATGGGAAAGATGGTGAAACGGGAAGAGATGCACAAACTGAAGTAGATATTATTCAAAAATGACTAATGAGTAAGGTACTACTGGGGTGCATCTAGGCTATGATGATGAAGATGTTGATGACGTTAAAATCCCGAACATGAATTTCACATTTACCTAAAATCGTTCATCGTCTGGTAATATAGCACGAAATGAAACCAATTCTGAATCTAGTGGTGCAAAAAGGAAGAGGAAGAACAATGATGTAGGTGAACCAATTACTTCACCGACATTGTTGCAAATATGTTAAGTGATGCATTGATAAGGATTGGAGATAAAATAAGTATGAGCATTGAAACAAAATTAACTCTTCTAGCACAGGCAAACAATCCTTGAAATGGAAAACGTTGCAAAAGTAAATTTTTAAGAAAGTTTAAAATGGAGAATAATTTTACATTTTTGTCATTTGGAGAATATTTAAACGAAATAAGAGCCAAATAAGTAATTGAACTATATTTGAAATTGCAATTGAGTTATCCAACTCAAAAAAGTTACAATTGAATTTCTGAACAATCCAAAACGTGCAATTAAACCAAAAAATGACATGTACTCCCCGTTGCAGACTCCATTGTAAAAAGTGAGGGCAGATCTGATCCATCTATTCGGGTGGACCAATAGTTGAAGGTTGTTAAAAATTAAGGAAGAAAAAAAATGGTGGGATTAGTTTTATAAATATTGCAAACTTGAAAGTTTGCCGTAAGTATAAAATTGATCTCAATTTTTTTTTTTTTTTTTGCTAGAATCCTCCACCATTGATGAACCATGGTGGACGGTTGAGATTAGTCCTCACATTTTACAAAGAGGGTTGTCGAACATCTTCCCCATAAAAAAATATGAATACATCCACACTCCCCATCTTGAGAAATCAAAGATTAAGATCTAACCATATTAAACTTTCAAGTTTGTAATAATTATAAAATAGAATTAAAGTGAAATTATTTTTTTTAAAAAAAAAAAGAGTATAATTTCAATGTTGTTACAGAGTCAGTACTCAAAAAAAAAAAAAGAGATATTGTTTTTTTTTTTAAATCATTTGATATTTAGTGTTTTTCACAAGTATAAGAGAACTTACCTTTAAGATTTGGAAGATAGTGGTAGATTATTGCCTCCAAACGTTTTAGTTCAATCAATATTTTGTAGGTTTAAAAATTTCAAGATATTGTATTTTGATTAATTTAATATTCAATTAATAGTCTTTAGATTTTACAATTACTTAATTAATTAATTAAAATATTTATATTAGATGAATTTGTTTGTAATATAAACTTTTTGATAAAAGAAGTGTACGTAATTAACAATTTATTAGAGCACCCAAAAAAAACCAATTTATTAGAATTGTGGTCCAACAATGAAGCACGTGCTATAATATTTCTTGGATATTAATTGTGAAATGACAAGTCTTGTTTGCCACCACCATAGAATTTCAGTCACATGTGTTCACTACGTGGTGATGCCATGACCCTATGTGTCGGGATTATCATTATTATTTACGACATCAGCTGAATTGTTCGATATAATTGATTTGATAACTATAATATTCTAAGTTCAACTTATTATTAGAGTTGCTTATTAGTCATCTTGATTTGAGTCAATCAATTATGACTAATCTAAGTTAGTTTAACTTAATTATTGTGGTCTTTTGCCAGCTAAGTTCATAAAGCGAAGTTAATTCAGAACACATTTTTGAATCGCGATTGCAAATTTTGTCAAAAATCAAAAGGATTATCATCATTATTATTTTTTAAATACGAGTTCGATGTCATTCTCATTATTCGTGTACTATTAAAATTTTGTCACTTTCCATGTAGATGTGCATGTCTTTCTTACATTCATTCTTTTCACTTCACTTTTGATATTTTTTGTAAAATTCAATAACAAAACTAGTGAGATTTCCTTGGAAGGATCAGAATTGAAAAAATAATAGTAGGAATAGTTGTGCATGTACAAAAGAGAGTGTTCGTCGGCAAGAATTGAACTTGTAATTTTTAGATGTAAATATCATATTTCACCAACTTGATCTTATAGTACAGATTAACTATAATGCCAATTACATGTGTATAATTCAAAAAGCATTGAAGGTTGATTATATTATTCCATTGCCCATGGTACAAATCCCAAAACTTTTTACATTCATTGTTAGGTGTACCAAGTATAATCAACATTACCTTAAAATTTTCTCTTATATATATAATTTTCAATTCAATTGATATAATCAAAATGGTGCAATATTTTCTAGTCTATACAAATATACAAAAGTGTAGAAGCAAAGAATGACTCATTATTAAATTACTACCAAGATCAAAAGACACGGAGATAGCATTCATCAATCATTATACTATGGACCATGACCAATCTTACAAGATGTACTACTAACCTAAAATTTAGTTTCCGAAAAAAAAACATAAAATTTATTTTTAGTATACTAAATGTTCATTTTCAATACATCAAGTGTTATTTTTTAAAAGTTAATTTTTTATTTGAAACAAAACGTAAGAGCTATATTAATTAAAGTCCAGTTTATTAAATATACATTTTTAATATATTATTTAGAAATAAAACTCTAATATATTAAAAATGAAACTTCAATATACTAAAAATAAAAATTTATTAATGATATAGATTACAATGTGAATTTAACTATGATCGTTAGTATAATTTGCCAATAGCAATACAAACAGTCAATTTCATGACTTGGATTCTTGGATGCTATTATAAAACTTCAACACTCTCATTAGTCATTGGCATTTCAATGTTCTATACGACACATTCACGTGAAGGTAAATTTGTATTTTTGTTTTGTTCCTTTTTATCAAATAATAAGCCATCTCAGTCACCCGTATTCATCGTACTATGAAGATCAGCATGCTGTCTTCATTTGTTCCCGAGGTATGTATAAAAAAAAAGGCAAAAAATTTGCAAGAAATCGTTTTACGATTTTTGTCCGTAAGATATATAGGTCAGATGGTAGACAATCACAATATTTTATATTTGACCTGTTTCAAGATTAAAATTCGTGAGACAATCTTACACAAATGTAAATTATAAAAGAAAAAGACAGAGAGAGCGAAAGAAAATGGAGCATCATTTTTTTTATGCATATAAATTTAATTAATGAAACCTGCCATAATCAGGAGGACGATGCGTACAAATAAAAAACACGTTTTGATAATCAATGGGAATGTCGCAGTCGCAGTAATTAATAAGATTAATTAGCATAATCAAATGTAGTTCGGGCACATGCTGTTCTGTCCTACCTTTATTCTGTCACATTTAACAGTGTCTGCTGTTTAGCGAAGGACAGTCAGTGGCAGGCTGCGCACTTACGCAGCAAAGGACTTGTAGCTCCTCGCCACATAATTTTTATTTTTTCCCTTCGTAGATCAACAAACTAGGTTGCTCATTCGCTTGCAGCGGCAATTGATTTTAACTCTGTGTTTCAGATCTAGGTTGCTTCTTAACTTGAGGGTATTGCTCATTTGATTGATTAATGCTATTGGTTGGTTGGTTTTCTCAAAAGAAACAAGAATGGGGGGGGGGAGGGGAGGGTGGAAGAAACATTCCATATCACCATAAGTTAGTTCAAGAATAAGGGGACGTTGGTTGGAGCCAAGGACCTTATGGTCCAGTGGCATCAAATCCTTTCCTTTATACGGGAGGTGGTAGATTTGAGCTTCAGTGGAGGCAATACTAAAAAAAAAAAATTAAAAGATAGAGTTTTTCTAAAGTTGAGAAAAATGTTGTTGTTGTTTTTTTTTTTTTTTTTTTTTTTTTTGGTGATAGGCATAGTATTTTGTTTTTCATTGTAATTGGGAAGAAAAAATTAGTTGACATGACTATTTTGTCCTTTGAGATTTCTTACAATAATATTAGTATTATAATATTAAACCAAGTAAAAAAAAAAGTGAGTTGTTACTTTTATTTAGTGGTTTGCTAAATTAAAGTTAGTGGAGTAATGGTTAGTGGTATCTATGTGCAATTCTTATATCATTGACCAGGGTTCATAATGTACTGTGGATCCTAGTCAATGCGTATGTGTCTTATATTATGAGTTTTTGTATCTTGTGTTATGAAATTTTGTACCTTAAGAGTATGAATTTTAAACCTAAAACAAATTAATAATTGTGTTTTATTTTATGAATTCTTGTGCCTTGTGTTGTGAAATTCTGTGTCTGTGAAGACAAATTATGTACCTAAATCAAATTTTAAAATTAAGTAAATATATAACACATATATGTGTCTTGGGTTGTGATTTTTTTGTGTCTTGTATTATGAAATTCTGTACCTTACGAGTATGTATTTTGGACCTCGTCGTTTCGATTCAGAGTCCATAATACTATGTGGACTCTGCTCTATTATATAAATTGCCTCATACAATTATTATATCATACAACATGGTCCACATTACATTGTGGACTCGAGTTCAGAACAATATTTAAATTATGTATTTGCAATTAACATATTATGTATCTTCAATTAATAAATTATGTGCCTACTACAATTAACATATTATGTATATGTACTTAACATATTATGTGTATGTAGTTAATAAATTATGTATTTGTAGTTAACATATTATGTATCTTCGATTTATTTATACATACATAATTTGTTAACTGTGTGCAAATAATATGTTAAATGTAGACACATAATCTGAATGTCATTTTAGACCAAGATCCACAATGCAAGATAGTCCCTAGTCAATGGTATAATTTGTTATTAATTAGGTGATAGATCGTTTACTAATTAGAGAATTAATTTTTCAGGTTCGTAGAACTTGAAAATTGTAGAATAGAAAATTTTTTAAAAAAAATTGATTACTTAAGACAATTTTTTATCATCTACTTGACTATATACATAGTATGTACTGCCACCACAATCCTACCACATTCTCATATTTATTTACATATTTATCCATTACTATAACTACATTCATTATCATATAATATTATTTTCACTATATTTTCTCCTTTCTACCTTTATTTACATACTACTCTTTCACGCGCATTGCGCAAATAAATAATGCCCATTGTTTTTAAATAAATATTTCAAAGTATATCAATGCAAGACTATATAGGTGATATTCATGCATAGATAATTGAATGTTGAATTTGTTTATTTAAATAGGTAGTACAAAGTATATGAATGCAAGATAATATAGGAGAGATTGATTATAATTGTCACTAGAATAAATGTCTGTAACTTTGTAATAACGCTAGTCCAAATATTTAGCATAAAAACGATAGTCTAAATAAATACTACGTACTACTTTTAGTTTGAATTTCTCTAAGTCTTAATTTTCTTTTTGGTAGCATTGTCATTGTCTTCATCTTCAGTACTTGTACTCTTCTTTTTTATTGGGAGTATGTTATGTGCAATTGAGTTGCTGGTGGTAGCATAGAGGGCATCACCATGCAATGACATTATGGTGTAGGAAGTTGTGGGTCTGACTTGTGTATATGACTGGGATCTTAATTGTACTATGAACTCTTGATCTTGCAAACAAATGTTGATATTTGGCAGTGGTAGTCTTTCGCTACATGTTTCATGTGTTGTAAGATGTGTGTCATATTCTCATGTGAAACTATTGGACAAAATATTAATATTTATTATATTTGTAGAAGGTTAATGAGTAGTAGCTCTTGTTCTAGTTCTATATCTTGTTTACTTGATAGTAACAATAATGACTCTGCAGGTAGTCTGAATACTGAGTGTTGTTATTGTCAAGGTTGATGCTGATTTTGGCTTTAATCCAAACAGGTTGAGTCTAGAAAATGAAATGAATAGTAAATTATTTTATATTAGTTCTAATATATTTAAAAGATGCACAATAAGTATTTTACGTACAGGATCAATGAATGCTGCAACGGTGGATAATTTATTTGTTTGGATATGTGTTTGTCTGTATTTCACCATATTTTTTCCTTTCTACCCTTATTTACTTATAGAAACATTGTTTGAACTTAATAGATTATTTGTTTGGATATATGTTTAGTATGAGTATCATATATTAAAATTCACATATATTAGACTTGAAAGTAAAAATTATAAATATGCTTCACTTGAATGAACACACACACACACACACACACACACACACACACACACACATATATATATATATATATATAGTTATAGTTATATTATATCCATATATAAATTTAGTTCACATATCGAAAATTATATTTATTTTGTTTAAACTAAACATATCTAAATATATTTTAAATATAAGGTTTAAAATATTACTTGAAATTAGACTTGTGTTAATTTTATAACGTTATAATTTAAAAAATATTTAGAAAAAAGCGTCAAATAGGCTATTGAACTACTAGGAGGTGTTAAGGAAAATGTTTTCCTAAAAGTTAAAGAAAATATAGTTTTATGTTTGGTTCATGGAATTCATTTTCCATTGGAAAATGAATTCTTTGCAAAGGGGTGAGATTTTGTTTTCTCAAGGCTTGGGAAAAAAATAACATGACTGGACCATTTTACCCTTATGAAAGTTTCTTAATTACACAGATACATAGTTATTCATTCATCTTTTTAGGGACATATTGGTCTTTAATACATTATTCCTTAACTTCTAAACCTAACAAACAATTGAATCCATATTCTCAGTAATTTCGTTTTCACAAACCAAACAATTGAATCCATTTTCTTGAAATTTATTTTGAATGGAATTTCATATTCATTTCTACTCAAATATTTTCTAGCAAACCATATCAGCTTTTAGTGTTTGTGCATTGGGCTATCGAACAATAAAAAAAGAAAGCAATTAAACCATTTAACTTTATAAATTCGTGCAGATAGCATTTTTAGCAGGTTGCTTTCATGTTAAGCATGTAAGATGAATGACATGGCATATTATATAAAAAATTTAATATTTAAGTAAATATTAATAATTCGATGGCCTATTTAACATTTTTTACAAATACTTTTAAAAATATAAGTGTTACTAAACAAAATTTCTAAACATAAAGCATATGGTCACACTTGTGTGAGACCGTCTCACGGATCCTTATTCGTGAGACGGGTCGGGTTGGATCAAAGCACCATGCAAATGTCGTACTTATATGTGCAAATCTCATACTTATATGCTCAAATATAACACTAATAAAAAATACAATTTTTGTTACTTATAAGAGAAAAAGTAATACATTTTTCATAATAAGTAATGTTGACAAGTGCCTCTCACTTATAAGGACAAATATAATACTTTTGAGGAAAATGTAATACTTTTAAATCGAAATGTAAAAGTATTGTATTTTCCCTTAAAAGTATTACATTTACCCTAATAAGTAACAAAAATTTTATTGCTGAGTAGTATTACATTTGAGCATATAAGTATGACATTTGTGCATATAAGTGTTACATTTGCATATTGACCCGATCCGACCCGACCCGTCTCACGGTGAGACGGTCTCACACAAGTTTTTGCCTAAAGCATAAAATGTAAACAGAAAAAGCTAGAAAATAAAAAATAAATAATAGAAAACTGAAGTAAATAAGATCTGTTTTCATAGTTTTGTTTAATTCTGGTACCTACCGCATCTAATGCTAAAGGCAACATACTCTGCGATATTCAATTGAGGATAATATTTTTCAGGCCAACCCAATCAAATTGATCAAACTATTAACTTAATAAGTATAACATTATAAATTTGACTCCTAAAATAAGCGGTCTATTAATCTTTTTTTAGTTTGAACACTGCAAGTTTCCTTCGTATTAAAAAAAAAAAAATCCCTTTCTCATTGAACTATCTTAAATCAATTAAGTGATAAACACATTTTCTTTTCCAATATATACATCGATCCTCTTATCTAATATTTGTTGAGAAATTTTTTGCGTCAAGTTTTTCTTATATAAAAATTAATATTATTCATATTAAAATCACAAAATTACGTAAGTTATTATTTCAAACAATAAAGCTAGTCATAAAATACAACCTATAAAGAATTTTATTTTTTAAAGTAAAAATTTTCAATTGTCCTGACCTGACGACCACCCTATCTTGTCCTTTTCTTCTGCATGCCACCCCATATCACTTCAATTATAAAAATAAATTAAACGTGTACATTTCATGATGAATTAGGTGAAAAATGACAATGCAAGTACGCGCTCATAAAATAAAATTATCGCTACATGTCTCTGATTTTATTTTTTTAAAAAAATTATTATCTCATTTTTAATTAGTTAATCCAAATGTGCCACGTTAATAAAGGATAATAAATAAAAATACATAATTATAATGTTACAAGTTCGACTCCTAGCGGGAGCACCTTGTTGGCTTTCTTAATTTGAGTCGGTCAGTTATGAACAACTTAAGTTGATTTACTTCTTTGTAGTTCTTTGTCAACTAAGGTCATAAGATGAAGTTTACGCAATAATGTACGCCACTAAATAGTGACTGCGAGTCTCTGGGTTACTCAAAAAATTAAAATACATATTATATTAGTCTAATTAGGTTGGACCGCTAGTATATACTATACGCAAATGATTAGGTATTTAGGTTGTAGTATCCTAAATTTGTTGAGTGGGCCACAACATAAGTGAAACACAAAAGTAGTATGCCCCCGTTAAAGCTAAATGCGCTTAGTAGGTATATGATCTATCATGGCTGTCTATTGATATGATTAATAATTATTCCGATGATGTTGTTGCGACTCTTCAACACTGTTCCCTGATGGTGAATGACTACCGGATTTTTCAGTATTCATCACATGTAGTTTTACTGTTATATATTAACATATTATTAGATCTCAAAAGGTATTCAAGTGAGTAAAATATGATAGATTCTCGTACCTGAATGATCACTCTTTCTTTCGAGATCACCAGACATAATGTTTATAATACGATTTAATTTCCGTGTGTGATTTGTGAATTACTCCGTAAGAGGGAAATTTACATGATGTACATCATTAGTAGTGTCTGCGAGTTTTACAGTATTGTTTGTTGCAATGTTAAGTTGTTATTTATTACACTAATTAAATGTTACTCCGTACTAATTAAAACTCATTTGTACCACTCAAAGCATTCCATCCACACGAATCCCTCAAACAAATCCCAGTGAACACACTAAAAGGGGAAAAGTAGTGGTATATGGCTCTTGGAATGATTGGGTTTCTCTGAGTTATGTTGGCCATCATTGTTTTTGAAAAGATGGTAGAATTTGTCGTACTTCTGGTAAAAAACATATCAAAAGTGCATATATGACATTTGCATGTGCATATGTACTAATCCATTTTAGGTTGTCAGTTTGAAGTTGTCAACTTAAAAGCACTATATATTCATTATTCAGATCTCAAATTCAGCTAACTCAAATTATTTATTTCGGAGTATTTTAAAAAATTATAATATTTAACATAGTATTAATATATACAATTTATATGTTTAAAAGCTACCTACAAACCCTTCCCTTTATACGGAAGGTAGTAGGTTCGAGCCTCAGTGGAGGCAATACTGACTCTTGTGCTTCAATAGGTTGAGAAAGTAGTTATGAACAGATACTGCATTGTAATAGAGTTAATAGTATTCAAAAAAAAAGCTACCTACAAAACAGCATTAATTATTAAAAAAAATTAAATAATAAGTAAAAGATATAAAATTAATTTGATCAATGATATTAAATAAAAAAGTAAAATATGTTTCCAATAGACAGTCACATAGGGTAGATAGTACCCTTTCCTATTTATGTTCAAAATCATTGTACATGTTGATTTCAACTACCCTTTTAAATTTATTTGAATATATATTTTTTTGGAGCACGTGTTCAATTTAAGGCAAGTAAACAGTCGTTTCCATTCACATTTTGTACGCATTTCAATTGAACAGTAGCGTTAGATTCCATTGACCACGCTTTGATTTCCTTAGTCCTTCCTCAATCATGTGAGATTTTTGAGGATATTTTACAGGTATGACTAAAAAAGAGAAAACAAGAGTAGAAGGAAAAAGAAAAAGAAATAAATCAAATCTAAAAAAAAAAAGTAAAAATTTAGGTTTTACGAGCCCATTGCACGCGCTCGTCTGGACACGAGAATTGCACCTCACGCACATGAAGCGTAATTCTTCTCTCACAGTGAGCCCCACACAAACCTGCTAAAAACTCAACATTTGAAGGAGAAATTTTTTCTCTAAAAACCCACCCCACATTTGTTAAAAATCTATCCTCCAAATTTTTACTACTCTAAAAATCCACTAAAAACCACTCATGTGGAAGGCCTTAACAACTAACAGAGAAAAAGAAATTAGTTTTGGAATTTACTTACTAATGTGGAATAATATCATTTGTAATTAGATAGCAATTTGCATATTGTAAACTAGAAAACATTATAACTCGCACTTTATAAATCTAAAAAGGTGATATAGGCTATGTTTGGCAAACCTAGCTGAAAAGGTAGCTGAAAGCTGAAATCTGAAGAGTTGTTAAGTTAGCTGTTATGCTTAAAAGTGTTTGGTAAAATTAGTTTTTTGATAACTTGATAAATGTAAAAGGACTAAAAAGGACATTTTCATAAAACATAAATAGTTTTAAATTTAAATATGAATTTTTTTTTCATATTAAAATATAAAATAATGAAATCAATATATTTTAATAAAATATAAAGTAAGAACATATATTTGAAAATATATAAAGGAAAACAAAATGTTTATAATTCATAAAATTAGTTCAAATGGTTTTTAATTGAGAGGGGTAAAGGATGTCTTTTCTTTTCTTGAGTTTGACTGACTCTGTTACAATGTAATAAGCACAAAGAGTGAATAAATGCCTCCATTGAGGCTCGAACCCACTCCCTTCCACATGGGAATGTACATCGGGTGCTGCTTGACCACAAGGTCTTTGGTTTAAAAGATGTCATTTATTTAAAATAATAAGGATAAAGATGAAAAAAAAAGTTAGAAAACTACTAGCTTATTTTTGAAAATCTATCTAAAATAACTTTTCAAAATAATCTCTTATTTTACTCATTTTAACAAGTGTTTTATTGCATTTCTTTTTTAAAATTCAATAACCTAATTTTAAATAAAATGAATGGCCTATTTAACCCTTTTTCCAATTGCATTCATTAATCATTATCGAGTTGTCTCTCTCTAATAATGCGCGCGACAATGACCACTAGCAATTATAAAACATGCAAAATTTGAGGAACAGGAAACAATCGTTGAAAAATTTTATATTATGACAGTTATTATGAAGAATAAAACTGGTATATAAGTAGATTTTATTGACAAATATATACACACACACTAGTATATGTTTAATGTTAAAATTGTAATTATATTAAAATAATTCAAAAATAATAAATAAATAAATAACTCATCAAATCACATAATCTATACTATATTAAAATAATTAATTACTAACTTAGTTTTTACATTTATATGAAGAATATTTAATTATTATTTTTTGAAACATGTATATTTTATCTATATATATTTTTAATAAATATATGTTTAGTCTTAACGTGCGGTAAGTGCGGCCGCACCACTATGTATACAGATATACACTACTCAATGTCAGAAAATGCACCACACAAATATACACCGTTAGGTACGCATCACCAAAAAATACACCACTAGGTATGAAAGTATGAAGTGCACCATTAGGGACAGGGGAGTTATGGTGCATTATTTTGGGTGTGTGGTGTGTTTTTTGGTGTTTTTGTGTATTTTGATTGTGGTGCATTTTCTAATATTGAGTGATGTATGTTTGTATACAAAGTGGTGTATTCCGCACCGGTCACACAGGAAGGCTCAACCACATTTGAATATAAATATATGTATATATATAGTAATGAAGTATATTTGATTTAATATAGTATTTAATTAAGGAAATTATGTTGGTAAGTAATGTATTAAGGCAAGTAAGAAAGACAAATTTATTTAGTATTTAATACTTAACATACATAATATTAACTGTTTAATATATTTTTGGCTTAAAAAAAAAAAAAAGTAAAACACAATTATTTTAACATGATATACAACCTCACAAGTAAAACTAATATAACATAGACATATATAATTCATGAATATAACTTGCATTTATTCTTACACACATGCAATGTAGTCCTGTAAACATATTCTAGAAATTTCCGAAAAGTGTCATAAAAAAAATACAATGTTATTTTAAAAAATTATTGGCAGCTAAAAGGGTTGTCTTTACCCAATTTTGTCTGAAAATATTCACTGCTTCCCAACGACCCAACTAAATGCACTAGTGGTTCTCAAAGGAGCACGACTTGCTTCGGTCACCACCTTATTTATAATCCCCCCTTTCTCTCCCTCTTCAGTAGTCGATCTGCAACTAAAACTCTTTCTTTTCTTTTCATTTCATTTCATTTCCCATCTCGAAGAAGAAATGGGAAGAGCTCCTTGTTGTTCTAAAGTTGGGTTGAAAAAAGGGCCTTGGTCTGCTAAAGAAGACTCCTTGCTTACCACTTACATTCAACAGCATGGTGAAGGCCATTGGAGATCACTCCCCAAGAATGCTGGTAATTAATTTTGCATATATACTCACCATTCTATTATTTAATATGTAAATCTATGTTTTTAATTAAAACGAAACACATCAGACGATAGATCATAGGTTATTAGAAGCCTTTTAGGTGACTGGTGAAACCCTGTAGCCACTATTTTATTAAATGTGCAGTAGGTAAATCCAGTCTTGTGGTCCTATTCAGTAACAAAGAAGTAAATCAGCTAATCAGTTCAAACTAAGAAGGCCAGACTTATGACCAACTGATTAGGATTGCCTTCATGTCTTTCAATTATGCATGTACTTTAATTAATTTGTGCTATGGATGACTAAAATGTTCATGAAAACACACAGGGTTGCTTAGATGTGGGAAAAGTTGCAGGCTGAGATGGATGAATTACTTGAGGCCAGGGATCAAGAGAGGAAACTTCACCCCTGAAGAAGATGATCTCATCGTACGGCTCCACTCCCTTCTTGGGAACCGGTGGTCGCTCATTGCCGGTCGGTTGCCCGGTCGGACCGATAACGAGATCAAGAACTACTGGAACACTCACCTCCTCAAGAAGCTCAAGAGTGAAGGGATCGAACCCAAACCGCGTAAAGCTTCCAGAACAATCCCGAAGAAGAAGAAGACAGCCAAACCGGATAAAACCGGGAGCGAGAAGAGAAAAAAGCACAGGCCGGTGTGTAAACCGGACGTCAAAGATCGACCGGAGATGATCAAGGTATATGCGCCGAGACCGGTCCGGCTTTCGACCGGGTTCGCAAGAAATTACAGCTTTGATGATCTGGCGGCGAGTGTTGCCTCCAGTTCAGGTAATAATAAAGCCGAGGACAATAACAATACTCCTCTTAACCATAACGGCAACAACAATAAAGCAGAAGAGTCAACGGGTTTTCCATGGGATTTGTACGAGGTTGGAGATGATCTTTTAGAAGATTATATGGACGGCTGTGATCTTTCAGCCAGATATTCACTGCCCACCAGTGACACTTTGCTGGAGAAGGTGTATGATGAGTATCTGCAGCTTCTCTCAGAGGATTGTTGTCTTCAAACATGTTCCTCCTGCTGAAAATTCAAGACACTTTTGTTTGTAAAGTTTGAATTTCTCTTCTCTTCTCTCTCTCTCTCTCTCTCTAATTTGTTTTTGGCAAAGGGTGTCCTTTCCTGCGGGTACAGTGGGACAAGTATTGTTGACTTTTGATTCATGTTGATTTGATTTGAGGATTCCAAACATCGAATCACATAATTGATTCACCAGCTGTTCCCATATGTGTGGGCAAAACGCCAAATTATGTCTGCCTTCCTGCCAATTATATCGGAAGTACGGAGTACTATTTAAAATTAAAACCTTAATTTTGGAATTTTTTAAAAAGAGAATTTGCAAATAAAAAAAAATTGTGAAAATTAAGTGTATTATTTCAATATGCTGGTCAGTTATGTACAAGTTTGACTCTCAATAAGATCTGCTTATAACCAACATGATTGGTATAGTGGTTCAGCACCCCGTCTCTTAAGCATGAGGTTTGGGGTTTGATCTTTACCCAGGTGAATGGAGCAAATCATTTGGCCAAGTTAGTCTTTTGGCTGTCGTGACTTTTGTAGTTTGAGTCGGTCAGACTGAATACATAGGTTAGTGGCTGTGAGTTTCTTTAGTCCAATGAAAAAAATAAGGGTGTGTTTGGTTGGAGACTTTTGCACCCTATTATGGGTTTTGATGCTTATTACAATGTTTGGTGCCTACTTTTGTTATCCTACTATTGGAATCAAATTCTTTAATTTAGTAATTGCAAAACACATTAACTTTTTACTCCTCCACTTTTGAAGAATGGAATAAAAAATAAGGAAGAAAAAAATTTAAAAAAAAGGTCATTATTGTCCACACATTAAATATAAAATATATATATACACACACATATATATATATATATTATATATTTATTTACTTTTATTTTACTCCGTAATTAATTAATTAATTACTTTGATTCCAATTACAGTTACAACCAAACAAAGTGACTTAACCTACTTAAACCCATTACCATTACATAGTATTTAATCCACATTACTAATCCAATTCTAATGTTTGAACACCAAACACACCTAAGTGTATTATTAGTAGGTATATACAGAGTATTAGGATTCATTGGAAACACAAATAAAAGAAATACTGTAACAACAAAAAAAAAAAAAAGAAAAAAAAAAAAGAGCACGTTGCTAACTGGTTGTGCCGTACGATGAATGATATGGTACCGTACATAAATTGGACTATGCATATATAATTGAAATTCACATATAACAAATATGGATTTTAATGTGTTGTGCTTGATGAGTCTCTGTCTGTAACTGACGACCAATAATACTGTTAGGTTATTGGAGGTAGGCTTATGATTATATTGCATGGTTGCATTTCGTATTGTATCATGCATATAAAATCATGATCAATACATACATATCCGTCATATAAGCTATATATATACATAGGACAGATGACAGATCATGATTTTATATGCATGCATGCATATATATATAATCATGATCTGTGCCTCTGTGGTATGTATATATAGCTTATGATGGATCTGTGTATTTATTAGTTTTTGTCTTTCTTTTTAATTGTGAAACTGAGAATTTATTAGAACATCATGTGACTGGTTACAGTGGTACAGTAAGTTTTAAAGTTGTAATAAATCTTTCCTATCCCCAAGTTCCTTCTTTTGGAGTCCTATGCGTAGAATTTATGTTTTGTACACGTGTTCTTAATTCGTTTTCAAAATATAAATTCTTTCCACAACGTAATTAACATATACTCCATAGCCAATGACCTTGTGGTCTAGTGGCATCCGGTAGTGGCATTTGGTTGCACCCTATGTTGGAGGGGGCAGGTTCGAGCCTCAGTGGAGGCGATGTTGACTCTTTGTGCTTCAGTAGATTGAGAAAGTAGTTTATGAACAGATACTACATTGTAACCGAGTACAGATACTACATTGTAACCGAGTACAGATACTACATTGTAACCGAGTACAGATACTACATTGTAACCGAGTCAGTAGTACTCAAAAAAAAAAAAACATATACTCCATAAGAGTAAGGATGACAACTCAGATTCAGATCTGACCCAGTTCTTTTATGCGCCATGCTTATTATTTATTATTCACACCTAATGAGTCAGACTTCTTAGTAAGAGCGTTCTTATCAAAGCGATTATTGCACGGTTTTTGAAGATTTTTTTTGTAAGTGATACTAGTAAAGAGAAAATAAGAAGGGATAAAAAACAAACCTGATATTAAAAAAAATCAAATGTGTCAGGTGCGCCTAACAGGCGCGAAATGCGCACAACAGCATATGATGGTTAAATGATTTAGTCAACCTCCGCTGTTCTATGAACCCTTCGCTGCAGAGGCTTCCTTCCCCCTCTCTCTCCTCTCCTCTCTCATGCCATTTGACAATTTATCTGACATAAACCAAAAAATAACCCCTGATAGGGGTGCTTTAAAACTAAATGTTAATGAAGCAGGTAACAAGGAACGATGAAAGATGGGCTTCAATTTGATGTTGTTCCGCGCAATAGCAATGACATATTCGGCATTACACAATTTACCTATTAAATGTTCGCAATTTACTTTTTAAAAATTCACAATTTGTATACTAAAAACATACAATGTTAACATATATGTAATTGATTACTTTGTTTTGTATTCACAATCACAAGTTCCTTTCAAATACCGTAGTCAATTTCAATACTAAAAGTACACAATTTAATCTTTTTAAAATTTAGTACAGATGTTATGTGTTTTGACTTAGAAACACAATTTACATTCTAGAAGTTCACAATTACAATACTAAAAATACACAATTCAATGTCGATTAGATCAGCAAGGTGGACCTTGATCCATGGTATAACAATCGAGCATATTTATAGCTGCAAAATGCCTTCCCTGGTCAAGTTCATATATCCCAAAAGAAGCAGAAGCTCTTGCTATACGGGATGCTCTCAGTTGGATGAAGGATAATAGTTTTGACCTTGTTCAAGTGGAATAAGACTCCCTTCTAGTCATTCATGGCTTGAAAGAGGACAATTGGACATCTTCCTTTGATTTAATTCTACAAAATATTAGAAACTTAGCGAATTCCTTTGCGCATGCTTCTTTTTCGCTTACTAGACGAATCAGGCTGCTCATGTATTAGCCCAAAAATCTATTTCTATGTTTGAAGGTTCAGAGTGATTTGTTCACCCTCCTTTCATTTTCAATGTTTGACCTAAGATTTGGCTTAATGATTTTATATCTTACTTTTAAAAAAAAAATTACTTAGACCAACTTTTTCTCCTTTGCATATATTTTCTTTAGTATATTTTTTTTATTATTTTTAAATTTATTTTTAATAGTATTTTTAATGTACTTTCAAAATTTATAAATTTTATATATTAATATTAAATTTAATATTATAAATTTATTTGTTGCTCGGGAGGCCGTTTCTTTGTCAGGTTGCGGGGAGTGGTTTGATGCTCCTCCCCTTTTTCTTATTGATTGTCTTTCATCTGATTTAATGAATTAAGTTTTTTTTCTCAAAAAAAAAAAATCAAATTAGAAATATGTTGATTATTTGACATGAGCAGTCGACAACCGTCCAACGAAATGGATCGGAAACTAGAAAATTATTGCTAAGGAAATTATGACAAGAACAGTTTAATTTCCTATTATTGCTTTGAATGTAAAAGATTTTGGATCCTTTGCAAGTCATTTTTTGAGGTATTTATACAATTCAAAAACTATTTTTGGTAGTTAGATTGGCCTAAATTAGAAAAGTAGGTCCCTTAAACTGTGCACATTAGTGAAAAATTGATTACAAAAAACATTAAAAAAATAAAAAATAAAAAATTAATCCCCTAAATATGATCTGGATGAAAACCATCCCCTCAAATTTTCAACCCATAGCCCCTAATCAGTGCCGTGGACCCAGGTCCACCTTGCAAGGTAGACCTAGGTCCAATACGACGTTGTTTCATTATTTTTATTTTTTTTTTAAAAAAAAAGTACTAAACATATAGCCCATGTGTGAATGTGGAGGTTTCAAATTGTGAATATGGAGTATAGAATTTGTGAATGTAGAGTTATGAATGTGTGAATCTGTAGTAGAGTTAATAGAGTTCTAGCAACTTGTAACCTTGTAATGTGTGAATGTGGAGTTTTCAAGTTGTGAACATGGAGTATAAGACCTGTGAATATAGAGTTTTGAATGTGTGTATGCATAACAATGGTATTATAGTTACTAAACATGTAGCACTGTAATGTGTGAATGTGGAGTTTTCAAATTATGAATATGGAGTATAGGGTCTGTGAATGTAGAGTTTGTGTTCTGTTGCGATGAGGAGCCATTGACGCCGTTAATTTTTTTTATTTTTAATTTTAAAAAAAGTTGGCGTCTTATTGGACCCAGGTCCACGGCATAACAACTGCCCTAATCACATACCTGCAGAAAACACCGTCCGGTGTTATAAAGCCCATCTTATCTTCTTTATCTTTCTATATTAACATCTAATGATAACAGTGAAATATATCCATGAAGTTAAGCAAAGCACACTTCACGATCTCATTGACCAGCAAATCCATCTGAGAGGGCGGGAACATGTCCTTGGGGCATGTCTTGTTTAGGACCATGGAGGGATGTAATAGTATCACATTCTGCAGAACACATGCTAAGTTACAGTAAGTATGAGAATATAATAGTATCAATTGACAGCATAAAAAGGACTTGAATAGTTGGACCAATTAAGCAAGCTATGAACATGCATGCCCAAATATATCCAAATGTTCCAACTGGGTAGCACTTTGTTAAACCCAAGGATTTCTGGTTTAATCAGTATAATCTGTGACATAGATAAGGCATGGATTAGAGAAATGGTGTCTATAATTCTCCTTGAGACAAAAGAACGTGGAACGATAAGGTAACGTCGTTATCATCAAGAAGTTTGTGGCAAGAATTCTGATGATCTGAGGAAAGTAGCAAATGAACTTTCTAGATTATATATGCCTATATATATATATATGGCTGTATTTTGGCACCGTGCAATGCAAGACATGATGAAACTAACACCGAATAGGTGTGGAAAGAGCTTTAACATTTGTACTAGATGTTGGGCGTCGGCCGGATTGGTCGCGCTCACTATTGGATTTGAGACGTGACGCAGTGACTTACCATGGAGAGAGGTAATTAAATGGTTAATGTCCACCTACTTGTCATCAATTGAGATATGACAACCAGATAGCTAAAAAATTCTGTGGCTAAGCGTGCTATTAGAGTCGAGGTCACAGGTTTGAATTGATGGTGAGGCAAAAGTCGAGTTCAGTCCTAGATGGATGTGTGCGTAAATCGGGCCAAATCCAGTCCCAAGTAAGAAATTAGTGGGCGGGTGCGAAGACTAAGGACCGAGTCAGACATGGTGCTTGGAGGGAGAAATGGTTAATGTCAGACCCCTGAAATGGTCATTGTCAATGCTTAATTGTGTAGTGCTCATAGGGTGACCCCTGGGAAGTAAGCATTGGGAGTGCTAGTAGATGCTTCACTTCAATCCTCAAACACCATACATCCAACTTAGTTTTCTGTGTTTGGCAACGTTCGGAAAATGTGGTCAACGGATTATTTTCCGTTGACTAAGGAAAATCAGTTCATTTTTCTGGAAAATGACTTACGAAAATTTTTTTCGTAAGTCATTTTACAGAATCATTAGAATAGCTGTTTCGCATGTTTTCGACCAAAACCAAGCCATATCACCCATGACTATGGACCAAGGAGGTGGGGAACCGCCGAAAACCTTTGCTACATTTTTTTAAAATTTTTTTTAAAATTTTTAAATTTTTAAATTTTTTTTATAAATTCTATTTTTTTTATTAAATACCATTATTTTAATAACTATTATAATTTTTTATATTTTAAATAAAACAATTACAATGTTCAATTATACAATTCTATCCATTTTCCAGAAAATGAACCAAACACACAAAAACAGTTTTTCATAATACATCCAAACACTGGAAATGAAACTGTTTTCCGGAAAATGACTTAGTTTCCAGAAGTCATTTTCCTGCTTTCCAAACGGACCCTAAAATACTATTGATCATGGACTGTGAAAAGTCTGGATAGATTTTTATAAATTTTTAATTAAATAGAATTTACACAATAAAGTATATACATTGAAAGCCTTTTACTTGTCAAAGTTTGGCAGTATTAGTATATTTAGGTTAATTTGTTTGGAATAGCTTGTATTAAATGCTAGCTTTTGTGTATCTAAATCGTGTAAAAAATAAAAGCATAATATAAAAGTAAAGAGTGAGGAAGTTTTTATGGTGATCTAGCATATGGTGTAATTCTACTAATTTACTGTTTTCCTTAGCACCAATCGTTTAATCTAATGATTAATTAGCCACCAAATTCCCAAGCTCACGTTACTTCTACCTTCAACAAGACTAACATTTTCGTAATTTTTTGTCTAAGAATAGATGTAGTTTGACACTTAATGAATATAGATTGATTCAAGGTAAGAAAGCTTAGAATGAAAGCACTTAATTAAGATCCCTCTATTAATATATATATATATATATATATATATATATATATATATATATATATTTTAGATTTCTTTGATTGTCAAAAGTCTTGTTCTAAGCTGTGAAGTTGTACCTTTCATACGTGACGAAACTTGTTGTCTCTTCTATATTTGAAAAGATTCAAATATATCCATTGGTTATCCTTCATGAATGAATAAATAGTTAGTGTCCAAAGCTATCCCTGTACATTACTCGATATATAATGAATTGCTTGTTGGGTTAGTTTAATTTTTTTCCTATACCATCCATTTTTTTGGAAGTATAAAAATTTTCTGAAAAAGTTTAGCAGCCTTTTTATCTTGTCGCAGGATCATTTGTATCACATTGTATCAATTGTATCAACAGTCAACTTGAGAATTATGCCAACTATTCTTTTTCACCAATTCAACTTGAGGATCATGTGTATCATATTAGGTTTCATGATTGGTTGATTCCAGCAATTCAACTTTTCTCTAAAAACAATCATGTATATATAGTGGTGTAAATCTTCTTGTATTTTCAATAAGGGTCAAGTGTTAGTTCTATGCTTTTCCACCTCCTTTTTCCAACTCAAATGGATTTACTTCGAGAATGAATTTCTCATTTACCAATTATCCGTTTTGAGCATACAACATATTGATCTTTTTGTCTTATTATGAAGAGCCCAAATCCAATTTGACCCGACCCAAATGGTAAATGTATCCCACTTATATTTGTATCACAAAATAATCACTTCCAATGTGATTTTTGCTATTTCTTTTTCAACAAACTAAAATGCATGTATGATGTCTGAGGAGTGAATTGAATAAACATCTAGTACAAAAGTTAAAGCTCTTTCTACACCTTATCGGTGTACACAAGTTTTCTGGTACTAGGAGAATAAGCCTATATTATGTCTAGTCTCTACTGTGATTCATCTTTAGTCTGTTGATCCTAACTTAAATATGTCGATGAAAATAATATACTTTTTATTTTTGGTCTACACAGTTGTATTCGGTAGACTTTGTTTGCAAATTGGGTGTTGTCGACCGTCGGAGGAAATGGGAGAAGTTGCGACTGAAAATAATTTGGGCTTAGTGCATGGGCTATTATGAGATATAGACATATGGGCTCACAAAATTGTAGTACCAAAAATACTACAATTTATTTCATGAACCAGGGTCCACATCGTATTGTGTACCTTGGATAAAAAATTTGACACAAAAACTCATAACATAAGACATATATACATGTTCTATATTTACTTATTTTTTAAATCTGATTTAGATATATAATTTCTGTTTATAGGCACAGAATTTTACAAGTTACAACATAAGACAAAAAAATTTATAACATAAAACACAATTACTAATTTGTTTCAAGTATAGAATTCATGTTCTTAAGGTACAAAATATCATAACATAAGACACAAAAAAACTCACAACATAAAACACATATACATATACACCAAGGTCGACAGGGAACTGTGAACCCTGGTCCATGAATTAAGGGCATGTTTGAAATTTTAAAATAATTTTTAAACTTTATTTTTATAATTTTTGACATTTAGCTATTCAAGGAAAATAAAGATAATTGAGTGTACCTACCATTCATATTAAAGAAAAAAGATCCATTTTGCTACAAAATGTCTTCCTAAATTTTTGGAATTACATCATATCCTTCTTACTTTTTTTTTTTTTTTTTCATTTTAAAATTAGAAATTAAGATTTTTTAAATATGTATTAGGTTTTTTGCCTTCGATTTTTAGTTTAATATATATATATATATTTTTTAAGTTTTGTTTTTTTAGGTTTCCTCCTTTGAGAAGCTTTCTACATTACAACGAAGGCCGAAACATATTTTTGTTTTTGCCTTCCTTGAGAGTATGAAATCAATTTTTTGGTTGCTGCCTTCTTGAAGGCATAAACTAAATTTGGTTAATGAATTAGTTTACTTTATTGTTTTAATCTTTTTTTTTTAAATGTATTTTCGTTTGTATAGATGGATAATTAATATTTTATTAAATTTAATTTTGTAATAAAATTTTTTTAATTTTTTTTGTAATAACATGTGGATCTAATAATGAAGTTGACAGAAAATTGGTGGGCCGGATTCATTCGATCAGGTTCTTGTAAAGAAACACTACTTTCCAGTATTCTTGGTTGGTAGCTAGCTTTAAGCATATGCTGATATGCATGTGTGATTAAAAAATATTAACCATCGAATTGGTCAATGCAATATATATAATGGATCAAATCTTTGAGCAGACCACCGCATGCGGATCAGATCAGAGTGATGAACTGCAACCGCAACGTGCTATAACGCAGACCAAGAACACGGCAACAAACGTGATCAAAAGACCTTAGCTACACACATGGACTTATAATTGTATATATTTCCTATGTTTTTTTTAAATGCTTTCCAATCTCAACTCTAAATATTCTTAATTGATTTTTATGTTTGAGGTAGGTAGCTAGCTTGCCATTATGTTTG
Organism: Ipomoea triloba; assembly: GCF_003576645.1. Lineage (NCBI taxonomy): Eukaryota > Viridiplantae > Streptophyta > Magnoliopsida > Solanales > Convolvulaceae > Ipomoea > Ipomoea triloba. The sequence goes on along the minus strand of NC_044925.1, from coordinate 22,769,788 downwards.
ACTGCAACGAGTCTGCACGTCGCTCAGAACATTCCATCATGGCATGCAGCCGATGGAGTCACCGACCTCCGTGCTGCAAGTCTAAGGAGTAAAATGTTAAAATGTGAGATGACTACATCTACCATATCACATACTCTTAGGTTTGTTTGGGATAAATTTAGGTGTAAAGGAATTACAATTCAATGAGGATTATGGGCAATTTTGTTTGCCAGGGTCTTTCTCTGCCCGCTAAACGACGACGACGAACCAGGTACACCAGGTACACACACGTTCGCTCCGAGAGGCATGGGAGCAATCGTCATTTGCGGGAATCAAACCCGGGTTCTCCCAGAATTATTTTCCACAAAGAGAGCTCACTTGCCACTTAAACTACCCCATTGGGTTTTATTATTATTATTATTGAAAATATTATTATTATTATTCTTTTCTATCCGCCCTCACGTCTCACCCCACTCTCACCGAGCCCTATTGGATGCAGAAAGTTAGACAATTTATCTATATTAGTGGATAGTACTTGTCATCTATAACACAATATAATGCACACACTTTGCGTACCGTGCCCTGGATTAACTTTTATCGTGTACATGTTCTGGGTAGTTGGATGATGCAACAGCAAGGGTGGGTAGGCGGCCGACTAGGTCACTTAGGCGCTGCACACCTAGGCCTTCTAGGCTTCTTAGGCACCAACTAAGTCGTCTAATTGGCCAATTAGCTATTGTTCTTTTTTTTTAATGGGTTATTTAACTCAAAATGACATTATTTTTAATGAAATAACCCAAAATTATTCAAATTCTAGATGTTTTTAGGTTAATATTTCATATTTTAGTATTAACTATTAAAATATTAAATAGTTTATAATTATTAGTCTTAAAAAAATTTTAAAATTTAAACAATTTTTTTAAAAATAAAAATAAAACCCCCAAGCGCCCGAGGAGGCCTAGCGAGTTTTTCAACCATGATATATATATATATATATATATATATATATATATATATATATATATATATATATATATATAAGGTGAAAATCAGGATTTAATCTCATCCATTGATCCAATCAAGATCAATGATACAAAATGAAGATATTTTTAAAAAAATCTTGTGGCACTATGGTAATTTTATGTAAGTTAATTTTTTTTTTAGGAAATTTTTTCTTCTTCTAGTGCACATTTTTCCTTTTTTGAGTGCATATTGTTGTCTCTTCTAGAGTATATAGTTTTTCCCTTTGAGTATACATTGTTCTGCCTTTAGTGCATATTGTTGCCTCCCAGTGCTTGTTTTTCCTTCTTCCATTGCACATTTCTTCTTATTCGAGTGCACATTGTTCTGCTTTCCAGTGCACATTGTTGCTTTTCAATGCACATTTTTTAAGATTGCAGTTGTCATCTTAAAAAATAAAAAAGAGTTGTTGATCTTGAATGATATCGCTAATTACTAATTTGAGTTGAACTTTTATTACTCGTTTATGAGTTGTGATCGTTTATGATTTGTGTTAAACATCATGCATTGAATTTAGTCTTTTCAATAATTGATTCACATTTTTGTGCCTAATTTCACATTTTGTAAGATCATAGGTAACGGATTTTTTTTTTTCTTTTAGTTGATCTTGAATGAATCTATGGCAAATTAGAATTACAATGTGAACTGCACTTGTAGCTATATTGGCATAGTGAGCGCGAGAAAAGGTTTAATTATTGGACGTTGTGTGGCGCATGATAAAGCAGGACAACGTAGTGTGTCTCTGTTTGCTGACTCAACAAGATGGAGATGGGATGTGCGGTGCATTGCACAGTATCTAATCTAGCGTTTCCTATTAGGACTCTACATAATAGAGTCATACTATAAGTCTCAGTCCTAGTTTACTTATGATTCTCAGTCCTAGTTTACTTATGATTCTCTTGTATATACTCTTGTATTCCTACAGTTATATTTTGTGAACTCTAATACAAACATAATTGTTCTCATCTGGTATCAGTCGCTAGGGTTTCGTTCTTGTTCCCATGGCTACGAATGACGGCTCTGCCTCTGAGCGGACCGTTTCAGATGTTGCTGTGAGTTCTGCGGCGCCGGCTCCCGTGTCGTCGCTCTCTTCTGCTCATCACTACATTAGCATCAAACTCAACCACCGCAATTTTTTGTTTTGGCGTACTCAGGTTCTCCCGTTTCTACGTGGCCATGATCTCATTGATCTTGTTGATGGATCATGTCCTTGCCCGGAGGAGTTCCTCCCTGCCGTGTCTGCTGCTACCTCGTCCGCTGCTGCTGCCCGCGTTCGGAATCCGGCGTTTGTTGCGTGGTCTCGCCGTGATCAAGGGTTGCTGTCTCTCCTGGTTTCTTCGCTGTCCGAGGAGGTGCTCTCCATCGCCGTCGGCTGTCGGACATCGAAGGAGTTGTGGGATGCCATTGAGCAGTCCCTCGCTTCCGCCTCTCAATCCCGCCAACTTCACTTGCTTAGCCAACTCCATGGTCTCCGGCAAGGAGATTCATCGACGGCAGAGTATCTCGGGCGAGCTCGGCTTATTGTTGAAGATTTAGCTCTCGCCGGCCGGAAGGTAACGCTGGAAGAACAGAACCTGTACGTGTTCCGCGGCCTTCGACCGGAGTTCAAGGGTGTCACCTCTTCGCTGGCGGTTCGAGGACATCCGGTGACGCTCCTTGAGCTTGCTGACTTGCTGGGCGCGCAAGACTTTATCGCCGGTGATGATTACGCATTGCCTGGAGGTGCTGCACCGGCGGCTTTCGCTGCTCAGGGAGGTCGCCAGTCGCGTGGTCGTGGAGGAGGCCGTTCGGCTGGCGGAGCACCGTTCGGTCGTGCTGGTTCTAGTTCTGCTCGCGGTCGCGGAGGTTCTGCATGGCGCGGCGGCGGCGGTTCTGGTCGGCAGTCACGTGGCGGTGGGAGAGGCCGTGGCAGAGGCTCTTCCATCCAGTGTCAAATTTGCGGTTCATTTGGTCACTCGGCTTTGTCTTGTTACAAGTTGCCTTATGTTGTTTCTCCGCAAGCGAATTTTATTCATCAGGGTGATTCGGCGAATAACGTGACTGCTCATACCTGGTTGCCTGACACTGGTGCAACACATCATGCCACACCTGATATAGCTGCCCTCTCTACTTCTGAAGAATATGGTGGTAACGACACTTTACGTGTTGGTGACGGTACGCCTTTACTTATTAGTAACGTGGGTCATGCTTCTATTTCTACGCCTTCTAGGTCTCTTAAGTTGTCTCATATTTTACATGTTCCCCGTCTTTCTGCCTCTTTATTATCCGTTCAGCGCTTTGCGTCGGATAATCAGGTGTTTTTTGAGTTTCACCCTTCCTTCTTTGTTGTGAAGGATATTCGGACCAAGGAAATTCTTTTGCGGGGCAATAGTTCCGGTGGGCTCTATACCTTGCCGGTTCCTTCTGGTTCACCTTCCGCGTTTATTTCTGCTCGTGCTTCGGCGTCTACGTGGCATGATCGTTTGGGTCATCCGCATCAGCGTGTTTTACATCGAGTCTTGGAGTCTTGTTCTGTTAGTGAGTCGAATAAAACTTCTCATACTGTGTGTTCTGCGTGTCAAATGGGTAAATCTGCACGTTTCCCATTGCCACGTGTTGTCTCTGTTAGTTCGAATGTGCTAGATTTAGTTTATACGGACATTTGGGGCCCTGCTCCTGTACTCTCTTCTGAGGGTTATCGTTATTTTGTTTTATTTGTGGATGACTTTTCTCGTTATACTTGGTATTTTCCTATGAAATTAAAGTCAGATATATATTCTGTTTTTGAGCGTTTTCGATGTTTAGTTGAACGTGCCTTCAATCGTAAAATCAAAGCTGTTCAATCTGATTTAGGGGCTGAGTATAAAAAGTTACATTCTGTTTTTGTTCAGCTTGGTATTAGTCACAGGCAATCTTGTGCGTACACACACGAACAGAATGGTCGTGTGGAACGGAAGCACAGGCATGTGGTTGAAACCGGGCTAGCACTTATGGCTCGTGCCTCTGTGCCGTCTCGGTTCTGGCATTTTGCTTTTGAGGCTGCTGTTTTCCTTATTAACAAAATGCCCTCGCATACTCTCCATAACTCTAGTCCTCATGTCTTAGTGCACAGATCTCAGCCATCATATTCCTTTCTTCGTGTCTTTGGCTGTCTGTGCTATCCGCACTTACGGCCATATAATCGTCATAAACTGTCTTACAGGTCTTCTCCATGTGTCTTTCTGGGCTATCCTGATTCGTTTCGGGGTTATAGGTGCATGGACCTGCGTACTAATAAAGTTTTTGTGTGCCGTCATGTGCGGTTTGATGAAGCTGTGTTTCCTTTTGGTGCTAAGTCTGTTTTGCAGGCTCCATCAGAATCTATTGCACGACCTTGGGCTGAATCTGTTTTTCATCCTGTGGCTGATCCATCTGTGGTAGCTCCCTCGCCTCCTGCTGATGTGGCTCAGAAGAGGCCTCGTGGTCGGCCACGTGGTCGTACTGTGCGTCCCACGGAGAGGTCTCACTCCATGGCCACTAGGAGTCGGTCTGTGGCTCCGGTTGCGGGTTTGACTGTGCAAGTTTCCTCTGTTGATCCTACTTGTTATACTCAGGCAGTCAAACACTCTGAATGGAGGGAGGCAATGGATCAGGAGTTCAATGCCTTGTTGCAGAATCAGACATGGTGCTTGGTTCCTCCCACTGCGTCTATGAATATTATTGGCTGCAAGTGGGTGTTTCGCACGAAAAGGAAGGCTGATGGATCTGTTGAGCGCTACAAGGCCAGGCTCGTGGCTAAAGGGTTTAATCAGGTCCCGGGTCAAGATTTCTTTGACACTTTCAGCCCGGTGGTTAAACCTACTACAGTCAGGTTGTTGCTCTCTCTTGCTCTTTCTTCTGGTTGGCTAGTCAGGCAATTGGATGTGCATAATGCATTCCTTAATGGTAATCTTACAGAAACTGTTTACATGCGTCAGCCTCCGGGGTATGTTGATTCTCAGCACCCTGATCATGTTTGCTTGTTGAAACGCTCCCTGTATGGTTTGAAGCAGGCTCCCCGGGCTTGGTTCACTCGTTTGCACACTTTTCTGTTATCTGCTGGTTTTAATGCCTCTAAAACTGATGTTTCGTTATTTTATTATTCTCGTGGATCGGCTACTGTTTACCTGCTTGTTTATGTGGATGATATTCTTGTTATGAGCAATGAGCATGGTGCATTGGAGGCTTTGCTCTCCAAGCTCTCTAGTACTTTCAAGATTAGAGATCTTGGTGAGCCTGGGTTTTTCCTTGGGATTGAAACAGTCAAGTGTGCAGATGGAGTGTTGCTTTCTCAGCGCAGGTATATGACTGACATACTTAAACGAGCTGGTATGACAGACTGCAAACCTGTGTCTACACCTACTACGACTTCAAAGACAATATCTACCTGTACAGATCCATATGATGATCCCACGCAATACCGGAGCATTGCAGGTGCACTACAGTACCTAACTATCACGAGACCAGATTTATCCTTTGCAGTTAATCTGCTTTGTCAGCACATGCATGCTCCAACCACTGCACACTGGGAACAACTGAAACGTGTGTTAAGGTATGTTAAAGGTACTATGTCTTTGGGTCTGCGATTGAGAAAGTCAAGTTCAGGTGAGCTTCATGCATTCTCGGATTCTGACTGGGCTGGTTGTCCTACGGATAGAAAGTCTACTAGTGGGCATGCTGTGTTTCTTGGAACCAATCTAGTGTCCTGGGTATGCAAGAAACAAAGGACTGTTGCTCGATCTTCTACTGAAGCAGAGTACAAGGCTCTTGCAGATGTATGTGCTGAAGTTCTGTGGATCCTCTCTTTGCTGCGAGAAATAGGAATTTCACCTCTTCCAGTGCCCAAACTTTGGTGTGACAATCTTGGAGCTACTTATATGTGTGCTAATCCTATTTTTCATGCTCGCACAAAGCATGTCGAAATTGATTATCACTTTGTGAGAGACAGAGTGGCTGCAGGAGACATTCAGGTGCACTTTATTTCTACTAAGGATCAGCTAGCTGATATTTTCACCAAGTCACTCGCAGGTCCCCGGTTCTGCTTCTTACGTGACAAGCTACAGGTTACTTCCGTACCATCCGCTTGAGGGAGAGTATTAGGACTCTACATAATAGAGTCATACTATAAGTCTCAGTCCTAGTTTACTTATGATTCTCAGTCCTAGTTTACTTATGATTCTCTTGTATATATACTCTTGTATTCCTACAGTTATATTTTGTGAACTCTAATACAAACATAATTGTTCTCATCTGGTATCAGTCGCTAGGGTTTCGTTCTTGTTCCCATGGCTACGAATGACGGCTCTGCCTCTGAGCGGACCGTTTCAGATGTTGCTGTGAGTTCTGCGGCGCCGGCTCCCGTGTCGTCGCTCTCTTCTGCTCATCACTACATTAGCATCAAACTCAACCACCGCAATTTTTTGTTTTGGCGTACTCAGGTTCTCCCGTTTCTACGTGGCCATGATCTCATTGATCTTGTTGATGGATCGTGTCCTTGCCCGGAGGAGTTCCTCCCTGCCGTGTCTGCTGCTACCTCGTCCGCTGCTGCTGCCCGCGTTCGGAATCCGGCGTTTGTTGCGTGGTCTCGCCGTGATCAAGGGTTGCTGTCTCTCCTGGTTTCTTCGCTGTCCGAGGAGGTGCTCTCCATCGCCGTCGGCTGTCGGACATCGAAGGAGTTGTGGGATGCCATTGAGCAGTCCCTCGCTTCCGCCTCTCAATCCCGCCAACTTCACTTGCTTAGCCAACTCCATGGTCTCCGGCAAGGAGATTCGTCGACGGCAGAGTATCTCGGGCGAGCTCGGCTTATTGTTGAAGATTTAGCTCTCGCCGGCCGGAAGGTAACGCTGGAAGAACAGAACCTGTACGTGTTCCGCGGCCTTCGACCGGAGTTCAAGGGTGTCACCTCTTCGCTGGCGGTTCGAGGACATCCGGTGACGCTCCTTGAGCTTGCTGACTTGCTGGGCGCGCAAGACTTCATCGCCGGTGATGATTACGCATTGCCTGGAGGTGCTGCACCGGCGGCTTTCGCTGCTCAGGGAGGTCGCCAGTCGCGTGGTCGTGGAGGAGGCCGTTCGGCTGGCGGAGCACCGTTCGGTCGTGCTGGTTCTAGTTCTGCTCGCGGTCGCGGAGGTTCTGCATGGCGCGGCGGCGGCGGTTCTGGTCGGCAGTCACGTGGCGGTGGGAGAGGCCGTGGCAGAGGCTCTTCCATCCAGTGTCAAATTTGCGGTTCATTTGGTCACTCGGCTTTGTCTTGTTACAAGTTGCCTTATGTTGTTTCTCCGCAAGCGAATTTTATTCATCAGGGTGATTCGGCGAATAACGTGACTGCTCATACCTGGTTGCCTGACACTGGTGCAACACATCATGCCACACCTGATATAGCTGCCCTCTCTACTTCTGAAGAATATGGTGGTAACGACACTTTACGTGTTGGTGACGGTACGCCTTTACTTATTAGTAACGTGGGTCATGCTTCTATTTCTACGCCTTCTAGGTCTCTTAAGTTGTCTCATATTTTACATGTTCCCCGTCTTTCTGCCTCTTTATTATCCGTTCAGCGCTTTGCGTCGGATAATCAGGTGTTTTTTGAGTTTCACCCTTCCTTCTTTGTTGTGAAGGATATTCGGACCAAGGAAATTCTTTTGCGGGGCAATAGTTCCGGTGGGCTCTATACCTTGCCGGTTCCTTCTGGTTCACCTTCCGCGTTTATTTCTGCTCGTGCTTCGGCGTCTACGTGGCATGATCGTTTGGGTCATCCGCATCAGCGTGTTTTACATCGAGTCTTGGAGTCTTGTTCTGTTAGTGAGTCGAATAAAACTTCTCATACTGTGTGTTCTGCGTGTCAAATGGGTAAATCTGCACGTTTCCCATTGCCACGTGTTGTCTCTGTTAGTTCGAATGTGCTAGATTTAGTTTATACGGACATTTGGGGCCCTGCTCCTGTACTCTCTTCTGAGGGTTATCGTTATTTTGTTTTATTTGTGGATGACTTTTCTCGTTATACTTGGTATTTTCCTATGAAATTAAAGTCAGATATATATTCTGTTTTTGAGCGTTTTCGATGTTTAGTTGAACGTGCCTTCAATCGTAAAATCAAAGCTGTTCAATCTGATTTAGGGGCTGAGTATAAAAAGTTACATTCTGTTTTTGTTCAGCTTGGTATTAGTCACAGGCAATCTTGTGCGTACACACACGAACAGAATGGTCGTGTGGAACGGAAGCACAGGCATGTGGTTGAAACCGGGCTAGCACTTATGGCTCGTGCCTCTGTGCCGTCTCGGTTCTGGCATTTTGCTTTTGAGGCTGCTGTTTTCCTTATTAACAAAATGCCCTCGCATACTCTCCATAACTCTAGTCCTCATGTCTTAGTGCACAGATCTCAGCCATCATATTCCTTTCTTCGTGTCTTTGGCTGTCTGTGCTATCCGCACTTACGGCCATATAATCGTCATAAACTGTCTTACAGGTCTTCTCCATGTGTCTTTCTGGGCTATCCTGATTCGTTTCGGGGTTATAGGTGCATGGACCTGCGTACTAATAAAGTTTTTGTGTGCCGTCATGTGCGGTTTGATGAAGCTGTGTTTCCTTTTGGTGCTAAGTCTGTTTTGCAGGCTCCATCAGAATCTATTGCACGACCTTGGGCTGAATCTGTTTTTCATCCTGTGGCTGATCCATCTGTGGTAGCTCCCTCGCCTCCTGCTGATGTGGCTCAGAAGAGGCCTCGTGGTCGGCCACGTGGTCGTACTGTGCGTCCCACGGAGAGGTCTCACTCCATGGCCACTAGGAGTCGGTCTGTGGCTCCGGTTGCGGGTTTGACTGTGCAAGTTTCCTCTGTTGATCCTACTTGTTATACTCAGGCAGTCAAACACTCTGAATGGAGGGAGGCAATGGATCAGGAGTTCAATGCCTTGTTGCAGAATCAGACATGGTGCTTGGTTCCTCCCACTGCGTCTATGAATATTATTGGCTGCAAGTGGGTGTTTCGCACGAAAAGGAAGGCTGATGGATCTGTTGAGCGCTACAAGGCCAGGCTCGTGGCTAAAGGGTTTAATCAGGTCCCGGGTCAAGATTTCTTTGACACTTTCAGCCCGGTGGTTAAACCTACTACAGTCAGGTTGTTGCTCTCTCTTGCTCTTTCTTCTGGTTGGCTAGTCAGGCAATTGGATGTGCATAATGCATTCCTTAATGGTAATCTTACAGAAACTGTTTACATGCGTCAGCCTCCGGGGTATGTTGATTCTCAGCACCCTGATCATGTTTGCTTGTTGAAACGCTCCCTGTATGGTTTGAAGCAGGCTCCCCGGGCTTGGTTCACTCGTTTGCACACTTTTCTGTTATCTGCTGGTTTTAATGCCTCTAAAACTGATGTTTCGTTATTTTATTATTCTCGTGGATCGGCTACTGTTTACCTGCTTGTTTATGTGGATGATATTCTTGTTATGAGCAATGAGCATGGTGCATTGGAGGCTTTGCTCTCCAAGCTCTCTAGTACTTTCAAGATTAGAGATCTTGGTGAGCCTGGGTTTTTCCTTGGGATTGAAACAGTCAAGTGTGCAGATGGAGTGTTGCTTTCTCAGCGCAGGTATATGACTGACATACTTAAACGAGCTGGTATGACAGACTGCAAACCTGTGTCTACACCTACTACGACTTCAAAGACAATATCTACCTGTACAGATCCATATGATGATCCCACGCAATACCGGAGCATTGCAGGTGCACTACAGTACCTAACTATCACGAGACCAGATTTATCCTTTGCAGTTAATCTGCTTTGTCAGCACATGCATGCTCCAACCACTGCACACTGGGAACAACTGAAACGTGTGTTAAGGTATGTTAAAGGTACTATGTCTTTGGGTCTGCGATTGAGAAAGTCAAGTTCAGGTGAGCTTCATGCATTCTCGGATTCTGACTGGGCTGGTTGTCCTACGGATAGAAAGTCTACTAGTGGGCATGCTGTGTTTCTTGGAACCAATCTAGTGTCCTGGGTATGCAAGAAACAAAGGACTGTTGCTCGATCTTCTACTGAAGCAGAGTACAAGGCTCTTGCAGATGTATGTGCTGAAGTTCTGTGGATCCTCTCTTTGCTGCGAGAAATAGGAATTTCACCTCTTCCAGTGCCCAAACTTTGGTGTGACAATCTTGGAGCTACTTATATGTGTGCTAATCCTATTTTTCATGCTCGCACAAAGCATGTCGAAATTGATTATCACTTTGTGAGAGACAGAGTGGCTGCAGGAGACATTCAGGTGCACTTTATTTCTACTAAGGATCAGCTAGCTGATATTTTCACCAAGTCACTCGCAGGTCCCCGGTTCTGCTTCTTACGTGACAAGCTACAGGTTACTTCCGTACCATCCGCTTGAGGGGGAGTATTAGGACTCTACATAATAGAGTCATACTATAAGTCTCAGTCCTAGTTTACTTATGATTCTCAGTCCTAGTTTACTTATGATTCTCTTGTATATATACTCTTGTATTCCTACAGTTATATTTTGTGAACTCTAATACAAACATAATTGTTCTCATCTGGTATCAGTCGCTAGGGTTTCGTTCTTGTTCCCATGGCTACGAATGACGGCTCTGCCTCTGAGCGGACCGTTTCAGATGTTGCTGTGAGTTCTGCGGCGCCGGCTCCCGTGTCGTCGCTCTCTTCTGCTCATCACTACATTAGCATCAAACTCAACCACCGCAATTTTTTGTTTTGGCGTACTCAGGTTCTCCCGTTTCTACGTGGCCATGATCTCATTGATCTTGTTGATGGATCGTGTCCTTGCCCGGAGGAGTTCCTCCCTGCCGTGTCTGCTGCTACCTCGTCCGCTGCTGCTGCCCGCGTTCGGAATCCGGCGTTTGTTGCGTGGTCTCGCCGTGATCAAGGGTTGCTGTCTCTCCTGGTTTCTTCGCTGTCCGAGGAGGTGCTCTCCATCGCCGTCGGCTGTCGGACATCGAAGGAGTTGTGGGATGCCATTGAGCAGTCCCTCGCTTCCGCCTCTCAATCCCGCCAACTTCACTTGCTTAGCCAACTCCATGGTCTCCGGCAAGGAGATTCGTCGACGGCAGAGTATCTCGGGCGAGCTCGGCTTATTGTTGAAGATTTAGCTCTCGCCGGCCGGAAGGTAACGCTGGAAGAACAGAACCTGTACGTGTTCCGCGGCCTTCGACCGGAGTTCAAGGGTGTCACCTCTTCGCTGGCGGTTCGAGGACATCCGGTGACGCTCCTTGAGCTTGCTGACTTGCTGGGCGCGCAAGACTTCATCGCCGGTGATGATTACGCATTGCCTGGAGGTGCTGCACCGGCGGCTTTCGCTGCTCAGGGAGGTCGCCAGTCGCGTGGTCGTGGAGGAGGCCGTTCGGCTGGCGGAGCACCGTTCGGTCGTGCTGGTTCTAGTTCTGCTCGCGGTCGCGGAGGTTCTGCATGGCGCGGCGGCGGCGGTTCTGGTCGGCAGTCACGTGGCGGTGGGAGAGGCCGTGGCAGAGGCTCTTCCATCCAGTGTCAAATTTGCGGTTCATTTGGTCACTCGGCTTTGTCTTGTTACAAGTTGCCTTATGTTGTTTCTCCGCAAGCGAATTTTATTCATCAGGGTGATTCGGCGAATAACGTGACTGCTCATACCTGGTTGCCTGACACTGGTGCAACACATCATGCCACACCTGATATAGCTGCCCTCTCTACTTCTGAAGAATATGGTGGTAACGACACTTTACGTGTTGGTGACGGTACGCCTTTACTTATTAGTAACGTGGGTCATGCTTCTATTTCTACGCCTTCTAGGTCTCTTAAGTTGTCTCATATTTTACATGTTCCCCGTCTTTCTGCCTCTTTATTATCCGTTCAGCGCTTTGCGTCGGATAATCAGGTGTTTTTTGAGTTTCACCCTTCCTTCTTTGTTGTGAAGGATATTCGGACCAAGGAAATTCTTTTGCGGGGCAATAGTTCCGGTGGGCTCTATGCCTTGCCGGTTCCTTCTGGTTCACCTTCCGCGTTTATTTCTGCTCGTGCTTCGGCGTCTACGTGGCATGATCGTTTGGGTCATCCGCATCAGCGTGTTTTACATCGAGTCTTGGAGTCTTGTTCTGTTAGTGAGTCGAATAAAACTTCTCATACTATGTGTTCTGCGTGTCAAATGGGTAAATCTGCACGTTTCCCATTGCCACGTGTTGTCTCTGTTAGTTCGAATGTGCTAGATTTAGTTTATACGGACATTTGGGGCCCTGCTCCTGTACTCTCTTCTGAGGGTTATCGTTATTTTGTTTTATTTGTGGATGACTTTTCTCGTTATACTTGGTATTTTCCTATGAAATTAAAGTCAGATATATATTCTGTTTTTGAGCGTTTTCGATGTTTAGTTGAACGTGCCTTCAATCGTAAAATCAAAGCTGTTCAATCTGATTTAGGGGCTGAGTATAAAAAGTTACATTCTGTTTTTGTTCAGCTTGGTATTAGTCACAGGCAATCTTGTGCGTACACACACGAACAGAATGGTCGTGTGGAACGGAAGCACAGGCATGTGGTTGAAACCGGGCTAGCACTTATGGCTCGTGCCTCTGTGCCGTCTCGGTTCTGGCATTTTGCTTTTGAGGCTGCTGTTTTCCTTATTAACAAAATGCCCTCACATACTCTCCATAACTCTAGTCCTCATGTCTTAGTGCACAGATCTCAGCCATCATATTCCTTTCTTCGTGTCTTTGGCTGTCTGTGCTATCCGCACTTACGGCCATATAATCGTCATAAACTGTCTTACAGGTCTTCTCCATGTGTCTTTCTGGGCTATCCTGATTCGTTTCGGGGTTATAGGTGCATGGACCTGCGTACTAATAAAGTTTTTGTGTGCCGTCATGTGCGGTTTGATGAAGCTGTGTTTCCTTTTGGTGCTAAGTCTGTTTTGCAGGCTCCATCAGAATCTATTGCACGACCTTGGGCTGAATCTGTTTTTCATCCTGTGGCTGATCCATCTGTGGTAGCTCCCTCGCCTCCTGCTGATGTGGCTCAGAAGAGGCCTCGTGGTCGGCCACGGGGTCGTACTGTGCGTCCCACGGAGAGGTCTCACTCCATGGCCACTAGGAGTCGGTCTGTGGCTCCGGTTGCGGGTTTGACTGTGCAAGTTTCCTCTGTTGATTCTACTTGTTATACTCAGGCAGTCAAACACTCTGAATGGAGGGAGGCAATGGATCAGGAGTTCAATGCCTTGTTGCAGAATCAGACATGGTGCTTGGTTCCTCCCACTGCGTCTATGAATATTATTGGCTGCAAGTGGGTGTTTCGCACGAAAAGGAAGGCTGATGGATCTGTTGAGCGCTACAAGGCCAGGCTCGTGGCTAAAGGGTTTAATCAGGTCCCGGGTCAAGATTTCTTTGACACTTTCAGCCCGGTGGTTAAACCTACTACAGTCAGGTTGTTGCTCTCTCTTGCTCTTTCTTCTGGTTGGCTAGTCAGGCAATTGGATGTGCATAATGCATTCCTTAATGGTAATCTTACAGAAACTGTTTACATGCGTCAGCCTCCGGGGTATGTTGATTCTCAGCACCCTGATCATGTTTGCTTGTTGAAACGCTCCCTGTATGGTTTGAAGCAGGCTCCCCGGGCTTGGTTCACTCGTTTGCACACTTTTCTGTTATCTGCTGGTTTTAATGCCTCTAAAACTGATGTTTCGTTATTTTATTATTCTCGTGGATCGGCTACTGTTTACCTGCTTGTTTATGTGGATGATATTCTTGTTATGAGCAATGAGCATGGTGCATTGGAGGCTTTGCTCTCCAAGCTCTCTAGTACTTTCAAGATTAGAGATCTTGGTGAGCCTGGGTTTTTCCTTGGGATTGAAACAGTCAAGTGTGCAGATGGAGTGTTGCTTTCTCAGCGCAGGTATATGACTGACATACTTAAACGAGCTGGTATGACAGACTGCAAACCTGTGTCTACACCTACTACGACTTCAAAGACAATATCTACCTGTACAGATCCATATGATGATCCCACGCAATACCGGAGCATTGCAGGTGCACTACAGTACCTAACTATCACGAGACCAGATTTATCCTTTGCAGTTAATCTGCTTTGTCAGCACATGCATGCTCCAACCACTGCACATTGGGAACAACTGAAACGTGTGTTAAGGTATGTTAAAGGTACTATGTCTTTGGGTCTGCGATTGAGAAAGTCAAGTTCAGGTGAGCTTCATGCATTCTCGGATTCTGACTGGGCTGGTTGTCCTACGGATAGAAAGTCTACTAGTGGGCATGCTGTGTTTCTTGGAACCAATCTAGTGTCCTGGGTATGCAAGAAACAAAGGACTGTTGCTCGATCTTCTACTGAAGCAGAGTACAAGGCTCTTGCAGATGTATGTGCTGAAGTTCTGTGGATCCTCTCTTTGCTGCGAGAAATAGGAATTTCACCTCTTCCAGTGCCCAAACTTTGGTGTGACAATCTTGGAGCTACTTATATGTGTGCTAATCCTATTTTTCATGCTCGCACAAAGCATGTCGAAATTGATTATCACTTTGTGAGAGACAGAGTGGCTGCAGGAGACATTCAGGTGCACTTTATTTCTACTAAGGATCAGCTAGCTGATATTTTCACCAAGTCACTCGCAGGTCCCCGGTTCTGCTTCTTACGTGACAAGCTACAGGTTACTTCCGTACCATCCGCTTGAGGGGGAGTATTAGGACTCTACATAATAGAGTCATACTATAAGTCTCAGTCCTAGTTTACTTATGATTCTCAGTCCTAGTTTACTTATGATTCTCTTGTATATACTCTTGTATTCCTACAGTTATATTTTGTGAACTCTAATACAAACATAATTGTTCTCATCTTTCCAATCATTTATTTCCCAGAATTCATCATCCCTGCATTTTTTTTTTCTGGGCAAGATTTTATGTTTTCCCCAGCATTCTATTCTTCCCATTACTTGTCTACATATATATTGATTGTTCCTCCATGCCCAACACATGGATGTGGTGGGTGCATGATAATCTATGGCTAATATTTATGGATAGATCTAGAATTTTATTTTGGTGGGGCGAAATTTAAATAAATTTTAAAATGTCTATGACAAAATATCAATTTTTGAAGAATTACAAATATATTCTTCTCCCCTTTGTAAAGGGTAAGGAGAAAAGTTAAATTAAAGGGTATTCTATTGGTGGGGTGAAATACCAAGACACATAGTATCAAAATTTTTAAGTAACAACCAACTAATAAGCTACTTAAACATTTAGTAATAGGGAGAGCGACTGCTCTCATTGTCCCATTTGGATCCACCCCTATATATACTTACGATACTCATTGATAAAAATAAAATAAAATAAAAGGTCAGGTATGAAAAGAATGATACAATTTACTACTAGTCTTCTACAAGTTTAAAACGTGCACGCGGCAAACCAGCTTAATTTTTTGAACTATAATATTTTCTTGACTTCTTGTGAAGAAAATGAACGAGTACAATGAATACTATTGTATATATACGTTCTTGTCACCCATTTCATTTAAATTAGCTTATATAAATTAAATAATATTCATAGGTTTCACGTGGTCTGCTAAATGATCTAAATAATTTGTACCAGGCCAATAATGCGGTCAATAAGCACAACATCAGCAACAGCTAAATGATCGAAATAATTAGTACCTGGCCAATAAAGCGGTCAATATAACTATATAAGCACAACATCAGCAACAACAATAGTAATAATTTTGGAAGAAAGATCAGAGATCGAGTTTCACCAGTGGTAGTGCATGTGGAATAACCTTTCAAAGTGAGTGACTCCTTGTGCACAAACAAAGGTCTAACATCTGTGTTCAGCTGACTTACCATGATTTACATCATCCCATATGCTCTGTCGGGGAGGGGGCCATTGGGGTTGGGATTCAACATTTTGGGAAGAAACAATAATAATAATTTTAACCAATAATACAGTCCACATAAGTAATGACGACAGCAGTAATGACACCCAGCTATGTGGACCACGGTCCAAAAACGACATTGTTTCGAGCATTTTTTTTCACTCAACCCACTGATACATACATTTTTATAACTCATAGTATACATTTTTATAACTCAAAATGTACATTATTCTAAAGCATAATATACATTATTCTAACTCATAAAGTCTACAGCTGTATAAGTTGCCGCGGAACAAGACAATACTCAATAGTTAATAATAATTACACTTGGACTTGGGGCATGTTTGATAAATGATGAATTTTCTAACATTTTGACAAATTCATCATTTTGGTCTCATTCTCATATCAAGATGATAAAATAGTTAATAATAATTACACTTGGACTTGGGGGATGTTTGGTAAATGATGGATTTTCTAACATTTTGACAAATTCATCATTTTGGTCTCATTCTCATATCAAGATGATAAAATAGTTAATAATAATTACACTTGGATATTCATCATTTTGGTCTCATTCTCATATGAGAGCTACTTTCTCAAGCTATGAAGCACAAAGAGTCAACAGTTGCCTCCTCCACTGAGGCTCGAACTCACTTCCATCATCCATCATCCATATGAAAGTGTTAACCATGACATCGAATGCCACTAGACCACAAGGTCTTTGGCATAAATTATTTTATGTAATTAAGAAAACTAACAAAAATAAATATTAAATTACGTAAACTTATTTTCAAAACAACAAAAATAAATTTTAAACAGAATATAAATTTTAAAACAATTAAATAACAATTTAATGTAAATTTATATAAATAGTAATATATTTACCTATTAAAATGAAAATGGGTCCCATGATACGATGATAATTAATGCAAATTACACTTGCAAAGTATGACCTATGTCACAGTCGTACAAAAATTAAGAGTTGAGATTAATTAGGAAAGGTTTTATTAGTAATGAATGATGGGCTTCGCACTTAGCGGGTTACCTCAGATGGTTCAATTGATCACCTTAAAATTTTGCTCTAATAACAGTGGAGAGGGTGCGACCATGTACAATTAAAAGCGTGAGTTTGCATGTGATTAATACGCTATTAAGTCTGATATAATTTTATACAGTAATTTTTTTACTTTTAACATATATAAGCTGGACACCATTCTGGTAAACTGTTTCTGGTTTCATACCCTATTAAGTCTAATTTTATAATTTTCTTTATTTACATATAAAAGCTGGACACCATTCTGGTAAACTGTTTATGGATAAATAGCTTATAATATAATAACATTCATAGTTTTCACATGGGCTGTGTACCAAAAAAATAGGTTTCACATGGGCTGTGAAATGCTCCTTATAAGTAGGAACGAAATTAATTAACCTAAATTATACAAACAAACCACACATTTAATATGTGGATTATTATTTAGTCAAAAAGTAAAACCAAAATTTGAATTATTTGATCAATTTTCAAAAACACTGAATTGAATTTCATATAGAAATAATGGCTTCTTGCTACAGTATTTCCAAAAAGAATAACAATCATGCAACTTAGACTTCAAGATATTAGCTTTTCCCATTTTCTACGTAATTCATCGTACATTCTTACTTTTTTATTTGCCTTAGCTTTCTCGTGATTCTTGAACCATTATTTTATTCAAAAAAATAATATTATTTCCAGGAAAATAAAAATAACAAGCACAAAGAGTAACTTGTCTAGATGCACTCGTTTGCAAAAATGGTGCGTACAGTGACAATCCCTTGATAGATGATGAATAGTTAATAGTAATTTCTCATTCGAGTTACGACCAATATGAATGAAAATTAGACTAAAAATACTTGTTATTTTTATATTACTGTTTTAGGATTCCGTCTAAAATAACATCCATCAAAATAAGGATTAAATAAGACACATTGGTGACTAATTGTAACTCTATGTTAATTGGGAATGAAAAATACACTTACCCTATAGCTCAAGTACTAAAATTAAAGTATAATTTCTTGTTTTTTTTTTTCTTTTATAATACACATGTTCAGTGAAAGACTAACGACTATACAAAATTTTATTATGATCTAAAGAGTGAACATTAAGAGGTAAATTAAAAAAAAAAACTCAATTTCTCATAATCAAAAAATGATATATGTTGGTGTAAATTCAAGCATTAGAATCCCAACATCAATTTATCATGTCCATTTTCTGACGTATCAAAAATACCCGAATGATAAGCACCATACTTACCAACGTAAACACTTTATCACTATTTTTGAATTGTAGCCTTCCCAACAAACTTTTGTGACATATTGATGCGTGGTTTACGCGCGGATCCAGAAAATTATCTGAGGAGACTGATAGATATCCAAAATGAGTACCCGATCGATACCACCTATAATAAGCAGTCGGGCGTAACACTCGGACTCGGCAGTCAACACTCAGGACGTGACCTTTCGATTCCCAAACACCCTTTCATAATCCCCTAATAATTACATAATTATTCACCATTAATTACTCAATTATTTCCCATTAGTCACATTCATCAGCCATTAATCCTATTATAACCCACCGATTATTTTCCATAAATCCTAATAAATTCACTATTAATTATCCTTCTCACTACTCAAAGTCTACCACCGGGAGAAAAGTCTGAGAAGAGCAATGATCCACATTTATTTAGACTAGACTAGACTAGAAAACACAATACTACATGTATAAATACCCTACAAAAATAATGAAATTTTGGCTTGGCACCGCCCAAAAAGACCTGTGGTTTTTACCTTTCGGTTTCCACGTCAAAATTCTTGTGTCTTGTCTATTTTTTCCACTTTTTTACATTTTACTTATGATTTAATCGGTTGTGTTGGCCCGCCGAGTGACCACCCAGGGGTCACAAAACCATCAGAGACGAAATTTAAATGGCATTAGAAATGTTAATAACAAAATACATTATATATTACAATAGAATACTTTTGATAGACTATATGATAGTTAGGGGCAGAGTAAAAAATATACTCTTTTTTAATACAGTCAAAAATATACTT
Source organism: Ipomoea triloba (assembly GCF_003576645.1). NCBI lineage: Eukaryota > Viridiplantae > Streptophyta > Magnoliopsida > Solanales > Convolvulaceae > Ipomoea > Ipomoea triloba. The sequence continues at coordinate 22,750,866 of NC_044925.1, read as the reverse complement.
GAGTAGGGTAAAAATGTTAAATTTTAAAACACTTTGAAATGAAATACCAATATTAATGTTAAATTTTAAAACACTTTGAAATGATATAAACATATTTATGGCAAAATATGAAACATAATCAATTAGATAAAAATAATTTGAATAGAAAAGACACTATATTTATAAATATTTTTAAATTTTAATTTCTTATAGTTAGATGAACTTTAAATTTTTCTAAATTAATTCGAATAGGATGAAGTATAATATAAACGTATATACTACATTAATTAAATGATTCATAAAAAGTAGACTAAAAGAACATTTAATTTGTGTTGCGAAGGTGGGATGAAAGTGGTAAAATAAAAGAGAAAAGCTAAAAACATAACCTTGTATACTACATTAATTAAATGATTCATAAAAAGTAAACCAGCAAGTGTTGCCAATGAGATTCAAGCCAATAACATGAGGTCATAAGCTATTCAATGTTATGTTTAAAGTTTCAAACAACTAAACTACTCAAACATTTAATAATTTATACATAAATATAGATTTTATATATAAGTTAATGCTATATATATATGTGTGTGTGTGTGTGTGTGTACACACACACACCCACATATATATAGGGTCATAAGCCCTTAATGTGCGGTCAGTGCGGCCGCACCATTATGTATACAAATATACACCACTCAATGTTATAAAATGCATCACACAAATATGCATCATTAGGTACGCATCACCAAAAAATACACCACTAGGTATGCAAATATACACCACACAGTGTTAGTAGGGGTTGAGGAGTTATGGTGCATTATTTTGGGGGTGTGGTGTGCTTTTTGGTGTTTTTGTGTATTTCATTGTGGTGCGTTTTCTAACATTGAGTGGTGCACTTTCTAACATTGAGTGGTGTGAACTGCACGGAAAGTCGCGGTCACATTTGAACAGATTTCTATATATATATATATAGAGAGAGAGAGGTGTGGGCAGGGTGGAGAAGGGGCAGCTGGCAGTTACTCTAACTGTAGCTCCGCCATTGGCGTCGTTAGTTTTAAATTATAAAACCCATTGCTATACTAATGTGTTTTAAACATGTGACAACCTCAATTAACATCTGTTAGTTTAGAATTCATATATTTATAACGTCTTTTCATACTTTCTTACGTTGTGTATAGAACTATAGATTCTGTACTTGTTGTCATCATTGATAGTACAAAATTTAAAGTTTAATTATAATATTATATAGACTGTTTTGGTTTGATTATAACGCATTTTAATTTTGACACATAATAATATTAAAATCATCCAAAAACAATTATTAAGTCACAATTATAAGTTCATATCACAATTATTGAGATGGCATAATGAAAAAAATATTAATATGATTGTCATTAAAAGATCACAACAACAAGATATTTTTAACAGTGCTGTAAAAATTTTACCTAGACACCGATTAATCGGCACTTATGCGCTAGGTGCTGACTGTCCACCTACCGTATCACCATAGTCGGTGGTCTAGGTAGCTAGCCAGCCGATTAGCTAGGCTGCCTAAGCGCTGACTGCCTAGACTCCTAGGCGCCGACTAAGCCTAGGCGAAAAACATAATAAAAAAAGCCTTTGTCATTTGTTGGTGATTTAAAAGATTGTCCTTATTTTGTCCCAACATATACAATGCTGTCCGGGCCAATCAACTTAATGGACCAGTGGTTCACCACCTACGTACAGCAGCTTTAATTTACTCATTACTTATATTCCCCTCACTCCCTATCTTTCTCGGGTGTGCAATTAGAGTGTTTCATTTCTCTCCCTACAAGAAAGAAAGAAGAAAAAGAAAGGAATTGAATATATCAGAAATGGGAAGAGCTCCATGTTGTTCTAAAGATGGGTTGAAGAAAGGGCCTTGGTCTACTAAAGAAGACTCATTGCTCACCACTTACATTCAACAGCATGGTGAAGGTCACTGGAGATCTCTGCCCAAGAATGCTGGTATATTTTTTATTGTTGATTTCGCCCCGGGCATATCTCAGTAGCGAAAATCTGAGTGTTACCAGTAAATGCCCGTGTTCAAACCCTGTAAAGGGTAAGATTATGAAAAATAAGCAAACACTCAAATCACTGTATCACTGAAAAGTGCGGGATGTGTCTTAGTAAGACAGTGATCTGAGTGTTGTGTTTTCTCTCAGGAGTCTCATCCTCCGCTAGAGATTTGATCTTAGGCCTAGGCAAGGCACTACACGCTTACACTCAAACTTTTGACCCCTGAGCTATGTCTTGTGCATATATTTATTATTTTTATATATTATATATTGATGAAATAATATATATAGGGTTGCTTAGATGTGGGAAGAGTTGCAGGCTGAGATGGATGAATTACTTGAGGCCAGGGATCAAGAGAGGAAACTTCGCCCCTGAAGAAGATGATCTCATAGTACGGCTCCACTCCCTTCTCGGGAACCGGTGGTCGCTCATTGCCGGTCGGTTGCCCGGTCGGACCGATAACGAGATCAAGAACTACTGGAACACTCACCTCCTCAAGAAGCTCAAGAGTGAAGGGATCCAACCCAAACCGGCTAGAACTTCCAGAGCAATCCCCAAGAACAAGAATACAGCCAAACCGGACAAAACCGGAAGGGATGAGAAGAAAAAAAAGCACAGGCACGTGAGTAAACCGGACGTCGAAAACGGAGTCAAAGATCGACCGAAGATGATCAAGGTATATGCACCGAGACCGGTCCGAGTCTCGACCGGGTTAGCAAGAAACTACAGCTCTGATAATCTGGCAGTGGTCAGCGCATCGCACGGATCAATAGCTAGTAATAATAATAATAATAACACAGTAGAAGGGACGTCGTTTGTTCCATGGAACATGTACGAGGTGGGAGACGATTTGTTTAATGATTTTATGGACGGCTGCGATCTCTCGGCCAATTATTTACTCCCCGACCCGGATGACGCTTTGCTGGAGAAGGTATATGATGAGTATCTTGAACTTCTCTCGGAGGATTCGTATCTTCAAACATGTTTGCCTTCCTGAATATTATTATTATTATTGAAGAGAATTTTAATTTATTTGTAAATAATTCTGTTTCAGTTTAGGAAAACGAATTCTCAACTACTCTTTTTTTTTTACTTAGTTTTTGTATGGGGCAATGACGATTGACGAAAGTGTCCAATGTTAATAAATGAATAAAGACCAAAATAATTATTATCATAATATTTTTATTTATATTGAGAAAATTATATTTATACTGAAAATTGATAATTAAAGAATCTTAAAGTTACAAGCATCATGCAAAATCATTTTTTTAACAACATTAATTTATGGTCTTTACATGTATTATATATGATAATTATAAAGGTACATTATATTTTTTTTAATGTATTTTGTCATCTATGTTGTTAGAATTAATTAAATAGTAATTGTATGATTATAATTGTATGAGACTCTATTTCAGCTTTGATATAATATACCGTTTATCGGTTGGTTTTCAAAAAAAATAATTGTATGAGAGTAATTATGTCCAAAAAAAATACAATAAACATAATTTTGTATAATAACAAGTACAACATTTAAAGTATTCTATACAATTTATAGCTTTATTAGCACAGAAAATATCAAATATGGTCGTGATTAATTATATGCAACAAATTTAACTTTTCGTGCTCATTTTGTTGTGCATTCGTACTCATTTTGTTGTGCATTCGTACTCATTTTGTTGTGCATTCATTCTCAGTTTGCTTTGCATTCGGTCTCAGTTTGTTATGCATTCATAGTGTGAATATTGTGCATCTTGCCCACTTTGTTGTGCAGTTGCATTCATAGCCATTAGATCAGTCCAAATGAATTATCTAAATTAGTTCACAGGGTCTTCCTCTAATAATAGTTCTTCACCTTATCCGGAACCTTCATTAATAATTTGACAGTGTGTTTGACATTTTACCCTCCTTATTATTATGGAAAAGAGTGTTGCCGGGGACAAGAGTTGTTTTCATCATTTGATGTGAATTTGATTGAAGGAATTGCGATTTGGATTCACGTGATGAAAAGGAAAGGGCACAAAGAGAATGAAGTGTACAATTGTACAGCCCTCCAATCACAAAGAAGTAGTTCCCATATGTGAGGGACATAATTAAGGCCTCTCAGCGGAGAATAATTACCCTTTGCAACGTCCCAATCAACAATTTTTTTTTTTTATAATTTTAGATTTTTCAGCTCATGTTAGATTAATTCTAATCTTTCAAAACCTTTGTTTAAAAATTATTAGAGGAAATCTTCTCAAAAAAATTATTAGAGGAAATCAATCGCGAGTCGCCAAACAGTCTCCTAATCAGTTTCTATTGTTAGAGAGCCCTAACTTTAAGATGTTGTTAGAAAGTTGATGGGAGTCAAACCCCACCATACTGCTAGAATAATGACATTAGGTCAGGTAGTTTACTACTTAAATTAATCTTATGGGTAACATTTTACGGATGATATTCTTGAATAAAAATGATATGTGTATTTTTAAATGTTAAAAAATAATATTATCTTTTTAAATGAATCAAAGTATATTAAGTTCGTAAAGAGTAAAAAAAAAAAAAAAGAAGTTATATTTAATAGTCCGTATAATATTACCTTATTCGATCAGTAGTACGTAGGATTCAATATATTGGAAGAGTTACAGAAACAGAACAAGTATTGTATAAATATACAAAATACAAATATCATTAGTCTGCTCATTTGACACCACTCAAGAGAATAGAAAAGGGAATTGAGCATGATATAAGAATTCTGAAAATGTCTTCAAGTAAAAAAAATTTGAAGATATTTTTTGTCAAAATGTGTCATTTTTTCTTTGATCAGAATGAGTGTTTTTCGTTGACTTCATTATTCGTTAATAGTCATTTTCTGGGTTTTCAAATGGACCCTAAGTATAAAGTTTAGATAAACAATACAATTAAACAATATCAATTTTGGGATGTAATATAATTCAAACTCGTTTTGATTAATCTCATCGAATGAGTTTGTGAGATACATATGTGAACCTCAATGCAATATACATACGGAGTGTTATTCTTAGTTTGTAATTTCGTATCAAAGGAAAAAAAAAACCATAATAATAGTCATCATACTAAAAGGAACCAAATTAAGAAATACAGGATTCAATAAATACACATTTAAATTATGTAATGGAAAGGAAGAAACGAAAAATTGGCATTTTAAAGTTCACTCTTTGTGTTTCGCAAGTCGTATGCTCTTCAATTATTTGTACTGAAAGGAAGAAATGAAAAAAGTTGTGTTTACCGTGTAAGCCGTACAAGTACAACGATGATTGAAAGTAGTATAAAGAAACAACATGCTTCCCAATGCTTCAGAGACTCAAAATCCAAACAAAATTATCAAATGTATGTGATGAAAATTTTTTGTATGCGGAGTATAGAGACAGGTAGAAACTGATGATTGATTGAGTGGTTCGCGGTTTACCTCTTTCAATATTTTTGGACAAGGATTTTGGAGATTTAATTTTTTTTTTTAATACAACTGATCATATTACATTGTAGTATGTCCATCTATATTTTCTCAACATATTGAAGCACAAAAAGTCAATTCGCCTCCACTGAGGTTTGATCTCATGACCCATATAGGTGAGTCACTACATGTCATCTGAGTGGTCAAAATGAAAGGCCATTATCTTACTCAAAAGCCCACTAATTTGAAATTTTTGAAAACTTTACAACACTAAAAAATAATAAAAATATCAACTATTATAAATAAAATAATTAATATAGTGACATTCTTATAAATAAACGGGTAGAAGTTGATGATTGATTAAACGATTCGCAATTTACCTCTTCCAATATCTTTGGACTTTGGGCTCTAAAGACTTAGAATTAATCTAGCATAAGTTGAGAAAGTTAAATATCAAATAAAAATAAATAAAGACATGCCACCTAAATGGTCAAATTAAAATGAAAGGCCATTTTCCTACTCAAAGGCCCAATAATTTGAAAAAATTTTACGACATAGAAAAACAATAAAAATATCAACTACTATAAATAAAATAATTAAGATATAGTGACATTGTTATAGATAAACAGGTAGAAATTGATGATTGATTGAGTGACTCACGATTTATCTCCTTCAATGTTTTTGAGCAAGAGTTCTAAAGACTTAGGATTAGTCTAGCGTAACTGCATAAGTTGAGTTGGGCGCCTAACTCGGCCGGCCAATAATTAGTAACTGAAAGCGGATCACAAAGGCATACCTTAGACTAGGATAATGAGGTAAAGTTGTGTTTCTCTTCTTCTTCTTTTGACGAGGAAATCCCGCAATAATGAAAATGTGCACGGCAAACTTCACTTCTATATAATAGCCTGTAAACTATATTTGAACGAGAGTGTTGACAAAAATTAAACTCATAACCTTTAAGTACGGTAATCATGTTTCGCTCACTCAACTACCTGTTTCAATGGACATTTCCGCAATTAATTTGTAGCTAAAATCTTCTTTACAAACAATCATCATTGGTTCATTGTATAACTGTGACTCGTTTAAAATATAAATCAACAAACTCGTTGCCCCTAATTATAGTTATTCAATAGTGATTTTTTGTTTTTTGAATTTATATAAGCTTCTGTTTGTTTCAAAAAACAAAAATAAAAATAAAAAACTTCTACGTAATATCTATGTAACACATGGCAAATTATGCTGTGTACCTAGATCCACCTTGAGGTGGACCTAGGTCCAAAACTACGTCGTTTTTGTCTTTTTTTTTTTGTTTTTAGTAAACATATTGTTGAATATAGAGTTGTCCAAAAATGTGTGAATGTAGAGGTTTCAAAGTGTGAATGTACAGTATAGAAATCGTGAATGTAGATTTATGATTGTGTGAATGTAGAGTTGCCCAGAAATGTGTGAATGTGGAGATTTCAAATTGTGAATGTACAGTATAGAAATCGTGAATGTAGAGTTATGCATGTATGAATCTGTAATAGAGTTAAAGAAGTTCTAGCAACTTGTAACCCTGTAATGTGTGAATGTGGAGTATAAGACTTGTGAATATAGAGTACGTTTTGAATGTGTGAATGTGGAGTTTACAAATTGTGAATGTAGAGTATAGTTACTAAACATATAATCCTGTAATGTGTGAATGTAGAGTTTACAAATTGTGAATGTAGAGTATAGTGTATGTGAATGTAGACCCAGGTCCACAGGTCCACCTTGCAAGGTGGACCTGGGTCCACGGCATAACAACCTGTAACACATCTAGCTGTCTAACTTAAATTTTCTCAAAAAAAAAAAAAAAAAAAAAAAAAAGTAGTCTAGCTTAAATCACAAAGAATGGTCCAATGGGACTAACGGGCTAGTGAGTGGAGGCTTTGCTTTGGGCTGAAGGGAAGGGTCAAGATTCAAGAACGAAAATGGGCCCAAATGAGAAGTTAAAAGCCAAAATCTAAAACCTCAAATTGCTATAGTATAGACCAAGGTCCATCTTACATTGTAAATTAAACAATTTATATCGTGGATCAAGGTCTACAGTGCAATGTGAACCCTGATTCAATATACAGAATTTGACTTCATAAAATACATAATTCATATTCATAATGCACATAATTATATAGCTGAGGACACATAAACACATGTTTATGTGTGTGTATTATGAACATGAATCTTGTAACTTATAAAGTCAAATTATGTGTATTGAATCCTAGTCTAGGATTGTGTAAATCATGATCCAAAACACATTCATATTATAAATAGAATACCCTATTGAAGCACAAAGAGTCAACAAATGACTCCACTGAGGCTCAAACCTACTCCCTTCCACATGGGAGTGTACACTAGGTGCCGCTTGACCACAAGGCCTTTGGCTACCTATTACAGTTAACAATGTTTTTATTATACCTATTACAATTAGGGGGCGTTTGGTTCACGGAATCTTGGATTACCCCAGGTAATAGGATTACCTCCAGGAAGGTAATGTGAGATTTTGGGAATGTAAGATTACCTGATGTGTTTGGTTTGGATTGTGGAATATAATATTACTTTGTTTGGTTAAAGGTTATATTTTAGGTTATATGGGACAATTTAGTATAATGTCCATATATATATATATATATATATATATATATATATTTATTTATTTATTTATTTGTGTGTATTTTTATTTATTTATATATATGAATGTATTGATGCTTAATATTAAAAAAAATAAATATATAAATATACACTCATGTATATTTGATTATATAAACATATATTTATTTTATATATGTTATTGTGTTATTATTATTATTATTATTATACTAGTAGTTGCACCCGTGCGATGCACGGACATTTAATATATTCTAAAGATTAAAAGTAGTTTAAAAAAAGAGTATAATAGTATAAATAATGAATGAAAAACGATTACAATTTCAATTGTATTAGAGATTATTGAAGACTTGTTTGTAAACGACATTTTTAGTTGTAATTAAAATGGTAAATTGTCCTCGTATATCAAAATTTGTAATCCCCTACGACTATTTACTATTGAGACTGCTACAGACATTTGAACCATGATTAAAGATCGGCTTTCTCAAAAGCCAACCCACATGTGAAAGTGTTTGTCCTTGACTTTTATGTATTACCATGGCATATGATAACATCAACGAAAATTGTTTTCTTTAAAACTTGATAGGAAATTTTGAATCAGAAAGTGTTAACGACAATCAAGGAATTAAAAACATTATTCCTGCATTGGTTCGACACATTATTTGAGCTTCGAAAACATGATCATCCAACCTTGTAAGATGATCAATATTTCTCAAAAGCATGACATGTGACCCAACTTTTATAGTCAAAGAATGATTCGGTACTCCAAAACAACGTAAAGAATTTAACAAACCTCCAGTTGCATCATATTTGCAAACTGAATAACATGTGAAATATGTCCTACCCTCTGCATTATTCTTATCATTCATATAATCGTTGATGCTATCTACAACATCCAAATATAGATAATAATAACTTGTGAATTTAAAAAAAAATAGAAAATTAGTAAATACAAACATTAAAATTGTATTACACATTACTGAAAACTTCTTTGTATACGACATTTTTAGTCGTATTTACAGTATTCTCCTTTTCGCTACAAATAAGAATTTTTAATCCCTGGGGATTACTAACTCTTGACAGTGCTACATACATTTGCCCATGATTAAAAACCGGTCTTTTCAAGAACAAACCAACGTTTGTTAGTGTTTGACCTTGGCTTTTATTAATTGTCATGGCATATGATAACATCAAAGGAAATTGCTTTCTTTGGAACTTAAATGGCAATCTTGGATCTGAAGGTGTTAACGACATTCTTGGTATTAAGACCTTTGTTCCAGCATGTGTTTCGCACAAAATTTTTGCTTCCAATACATGATCCGCCAACCTTGTAAGAATAAGCCTTGTACCATTGCAAAGTCCTAATGAGTGATCAATATTTCTCAAGAGCATAACTGGTGATCCCACTTTTAGAGCTAGTGCATGATTTGGGGCACCTGAACATCGCAAGCCATTCAAAAATTCCGGAGTGTGCAAATCGGACAACATATCTGCATTGGAATCAGACTTACATATAGAATCACAGCTCAAATATGTCCTACCTTCACCTCTATTTTGCTCATTCATATATTCATTGATTTGATCAACGACATCCAAAGTTGGAGCCAAAATAGCACTATTCTTGAGACAGGTAAGATCATGGTTGCCATTACGAAACCCAGGGAATGTTGTATCAACAATTGTACCAATAGGATCATCATTATGTTTTACTAAAAATTGATCCGGAATAGTAATGTCCCAATCACCTTCGCTTGAAATACCAATATCTCCATCCCCAATATTAGCAATCCACTTTGCAAATTCTTCAATCTCTTGTAGTTCAGTGTTTGATTGTAAGCCCCTAAGTCGTAGATTCTTGGTTAACCTAAAAACCTTACAGCTCCTCCAAAGATATGAAGAATTTATACTTGCCCCAACAATATCTTGTCTCGTGCCCTTTGGTATTACAGGCAAAATTTGTCTAAAATCTCCACCAAAAACCACCGTTTTACCTCCAAAGGTCATATCATAACTATTAGCATTTTTGAAACGCAACAAATCCCTCATTGTCCTATCAAGAGCTTCAAAGCAGAATTTATGCATCATTGGAGCTTCATCCCATATTATCAACTTAGTTTGCACAATCAACTCTGCCAAACTACTACCTTGGTTGATGTTGCAAGTTGAATCTTCGTTAATTGATATGGGTATGGCAAATCTTGAATGCGCAGTTCTTCCTCCTGGTAACAACAGAGATGCAATTCCACTTGACGCTACATTGAGCACAATATCACCATTTGACCTTAATGCAGAAGAAAGTGCTCTCCACAAAAACGTTTTACCTGTTCCACCATATCCATATACAAAAAATAAACCTCCAGCATTCTTCTGTACATCAGAAATTACCTCATCATAGATTAACCGCTGTTCTTTTGTTAGTTGAGTAACTAAAACTTCATTTTCTTTCTTCAGAGCATCACGATCATATGATAATTCCTCCTGTACCAATCTGTTCGTTGTTAAACATATATTCTCAGGATCTGGATATGGCATTGATGGAAAATCTTTCAAACTTCTACCCATAGTGGTGAGCAGTTTCTCTATTTCTAAAAGTGCATAATTTTTTTTTTCTGCCTTTCATCCAAAATCAAATCTGTTTAGTAAAATAATTAGATGTATTAGTTACCTAATAGAAAAATAAAATTGTAAGTATGTGTTAAAAAACATTAAATAATGAAAACAATTAATACCTGAATTTAGGGATTGTTGTCGAATATTATATTGCGCATCATCAGACAGATGATTCCACACAACTTCCCAAACAACTTCTGGTTTTGCCATTGAGTTAGACATCAACAAAGTCACAAATAGCTTTCTCAAATTACTACCGGTGGCCCATTGATTTGCTTCTTCAATTGCTTGAATGTACTCTTTGTCATCATCCACTAAGCCTCTAGCGTAGCAGGCATCTCTAAAGGATTGGTATTCTTTACCATCAACTGTTAGAATATCAGAATACGAAGTCGGGCCACAAACTTTATTTAGGAGACATCTTAAGTAAAAAACTTCCCCTGTGCCCGGTGGAACATAGAATACTCTACCAATTGCAAACCCTCTTTTCCTTGGTTGCCATTTTCTAATATCTTTCTTCCATACAAATTTAGTTGGCATCTCAGCATATGTCAAACTTCTAGCTTCCTCATAGGTTTTGTTAGCCTCAAACCATTCCAAGAACATGCTTTGTAACACTATGGGCCTGTTCACTATATTGTCAACTGGATCATCATCTGAAAACAGAATTGTTTGTTGATTTGGCAAGTGGAAACTTAATCTCTCTACAGAGGGTGTTCTCAACTATATATCAAAACTAAACAAACGCCAAGCTGCTTCACATGGAGATATGTACCTACAGTCATAGTACATATTGATTTCATCAATGACTTTCGGACTATCTTGATCATTGTTGGTATTGTAAAATTCTACTGTAACTCGATCATGGCCCTTATTAACGTATTTGAACAGGTACTTGATTGATCGTGATTGATTGCACCACTCCACATTAATATGGGCCCTATACTTTAACAACAACTGCTTATTGTGTGGTACTACAAACCTATTATCGAGAGAAATCCCGTTTTTTAACACTTCACGACCATTGTCCCGTCGTCTATAAATTGGATATCCATCCTCATCAAAACTTGAACAACTAACAAACTTTTTAGGAAAATGTTTAGTACATTTACCGTTAGCCATACAAGGAGAGGTCGTCCGGGCTTTACCGCAAGGACCATGCATCATGAATTCTTCAACTACATTGTAGTATTCCAAGTCAGTTTCTCTATCTGGTATCTCAGCTGAAATAATGTTGTCCAATCTCAAAACCCCATTATCGGCATTTACTTTCTCTAGAAACAGAAGAATATGAGCATGCGGTAGACCTCTTTTTTGAAACTCTATGGTATATATCACTGTAATATTTAAGAAAGGGAAATTTTTAAAAAACAAATTAGAATATGTTAGAAAATATTAAAACTAAATTTACATTCTCAATAAGGTTAAAGTAAAAAATCACCTCCAGACACGGATCCAAACAATTTGTTTTTGCGGCAATCAGCAATAAGAGCGTCCAATTTAATTTTAAAAAGTCTACAAATAATATCTGGACGATCTTGAGCCTTTAAACCACCATCTTTCAAAAACCGCTGCACCTCAGGCCATTTTGGGTTGCATGTGAATGTAATAAACAAATCCGGATATCCAATCCATCGACAAATAGCCATTGCATCTTGGTAGTTTTGAATCATATACCTAGTGCCACCAGTAAAGCTGGAAGGTAAAATAATTCGTCTTCCTTGGGTATTTGGGTCAACTTCTCCATGGGTCAAAGCATCTGTGAGACAATTATATGTTTCACACCTTAAACTCTTTTGGTGGCTCCTAATGTAAATTAGTCTTGCTGATTCCACCATTGTGTAGCCATCCACAAGAAACTGTTGGAATAACCTCTTAGAATGCAACAAAGTTGAAACCTCAGTACTTCGTGAATGGATACGGTATGCCAAATATTCTCTTTGACTAATCCGTTGCCGTCCACCATCAGTCTTCGTTTTATGATCCGAAAATGGGATGTCTTCCCTAAAACCGTCTTCCCCATAAGGAAACAATAGCGGATATTGTAGAGGCATGTACGTAGGATTTAGTTGACTTATTCTTTGTAATTGCCCAGTCCTTGTTTCAACCAAGATGTCACACTCTCCAATACTGGTATCAAGATCCCCAACAATTAATGCAGCCACTTCTGAAACTTGAGGCAAGTTGTAAGTTCTTGCATCTTTAGCTCTCTTGCCAATCAATTTAATCTTGACTTCAGCACATGGGTTCTTTTGTAACTCAGACCTTGCCATACGAAACGATTGAACTAAAACATTATGTTGATCCAACTCTTTTTGAATATCTTTTACTATTTCCACATGAATGTCATTTTCGTCAGCAGTCGGTCTATGATAATAGAAATAAGCAAGAAGTTAATATAAACAATATATATTCTTTACTTGTATAAAGAAATATAAAGAAATGCAATAAAGAAGATATAAATACCTGACAGATTTGAGACGGTTTGTAAGCTCATTATTGGTATCATATATGTATAATTGTGCAAAATGTGGTGCTTTTCCTTCTACAGGCAGTAGACTACCCATGTAGTGGAAATTTTGTCCATTCATTCTGAAGATTGGTGGTCCACGACCTTTGTTCACTGTCTTGTCGATTCTACCACCCATAGATGTGAAGCAAAACATATTGTTGTACGTCCTAATGTTTTGCAAGAATTGCTTTGTTTTCTCCCCTTGTCCAAAAAACAATTCATATATACCTTTGGGTGGCAACTTTGATTTTGGCAAAGTAATCTTCCCACTATTGCAACACATGGAGTATTTAGGAATTCCTCTAGTGACAGTTTTGTTTAGTCTCTCTTCAAACCAAAACAATGCTCCACAATGTTGACATGAGTGGTCGGCATCTCCAAAATCAGAATATTGAACTACATAATGAACAAATAATTAGTACAGAATTGTACTTTTGTCATATTAAGAATGATATGAAACACTTACCAGAAATCAATTGTTCTTGTATAGCTATTGTCTTGTTTGTAGATTCTTCTTCAGAAGATGTAAGCAAATCTCTAGACATGGTATTACATTCTGTGACATTATTAACACGTCTTTTGCACCTTTTATTTTCATGTGTTTGCATGGGACCTGCCATTTTTATATTTTGGATACAAAAAAAAAAGTCAAACACCAAAAATTAATGTATTGGTAAAATGTAATTGAATTGTAAAAAAAAAAAAAAAGAAATACAAAATTTACCAGTGGATAAATCCTTCAATGGTTGCCTGTTTTTTGTATGTTCCCTAACTATTGTGCCATCTACATTAGTGGAAACATAATGAAAAGTTGGTAAAAATAAATTGTCAATCTAAATAAGAAATTAGCATTTAATTAAATTTCCAAGAATACAAAAAAAGAATGTACCGTTTAAAACACAGCTAGTATTGGTGTTTAAGCCATTGGATAACCCTCTTAATAAAAATTCGTTGGATTTCTTTGATGTAGTGATTTGTGTGTTGTTATACCTACTCATATGTATACTATAACCAGTTTGATGCACTGCAAAAAAAAAAAAAAACCCAAAATTAGTCTAATAAACTAAACATTAATTTTAACAACTAAATGGATAGTAATTATTAATGAGATGTTACTATAACGAACTTGTATACTAAAAATTTGAAAATATGTGGTAATACAGTTTGATAGTTATATTTACCTTCAGTAAGTGCACTAATTGGTGTATTATTTGTAGAATAATTACCAACTCCATTGCTGTTTCTCAGGATAGCATTATTACCAATTGGTGAGATATCATTCCAAACATTTGATAAGAGGGTATTTTCATCATTTTCTGCAATTAACGAACAACATGAATATAAAACAATATTCTTTATTTAAAAAGAATGCACAATATTCTTTTTTTTTTAAAGGAACAAAAATAAAATAATAACATTTTTATAAAAATAAAGGTATACGTAATAAATATAAACTATCATTTATATGATATATGTTAACATAATATGGAACACAACAAATTTGTAATTAGGAATTTATATTCAGATTAAAAGCAAGTGTATGATATAACAACAACAAAAAAATATAAAAGATAATATGATGCAAATTCATCATATACCTATAACTAAATTCAGGCCCACATAAAAAATAATATAGTGCACAAATGTAGGCCCAAGATTACATACATTCAGCAGCCCACGACCCGACCCATCTTTGGCCATATAAAAGAAATCTCAGCCTCTTCTCCACCTAAATTGGTTGTTCTTCTACGCTGGTAACATTCAGCGACAACTACCGCTCGATCTGTCCTAGAGAATCCCTTCAATCCTACCCTCTGTTTTCAAATATGTAGTTATTCCTCTAAATCCACAGTCTTTGTCAACTCGATTTGCTTCTACTACTTCATAATCCATTCATAGATTAGTTCTAAAAGTTGTGGAAGTTTTTGACCTTCAATTTCGACTACGGTCCTACGATTTCGCCGATCTCATTTTTTGCACCGTAAACCTAGAGTGAAAGGTTCTTGAGGCACGGATTATATGTCATGTACGGAACTATTCAAGCAGCAACAGGCAAATACTGTATAGCTAAGTCTACTTCCCTAAACCCTAATTCTTATCAGTTCATTGTGTTTGAAATTGAAGATTTTGAAATTAGTTAATGTATTTGTTATTAGATTTCGAAATTAGTTACTATATTTGTTATTAGTAAATGTTTTCGCTACACATAAATACGTTTTTACTAATTTTTTATTTTTTTAAAATTCAGGAGGAAAAAGTTGATATATAGATATGTAGACAGTATTGAAGAGACAATTGTAGCATAGATGAATCGTTGAGGAGATAACTTAAGGCAAAAAAACGGTAAGCTACAATTTCATAGGCAGAAATTTGTGAATGTTGTTTGTTTACCTTTGTTGTAGCTTATTTGCTTCCTCTTCCTCCCTATAATTGTAGAACCCAGAATTTTCTTCATAGCTTAGTTTTTGAGCACACATGAATGAAGTGAGTTGTGACTGTAGTGTAGTCAGAAATGAAATGAGTTAAAATCTGGATGTTTATATTACAGCAGCATTAATGATTGGGCTAATATAAGCATGAGTGTAATTATTACCAAGACTATTCAGTTTTTCATTGAAATGAACAATTACAACTACTCATGATGTTATGTAATAAACTTGTTCACTACTATTTTTTTTTTACAGTTTATAGTAGTTTTACATGGATTTGAATCATTTTGTTTTCTATTATGTGAAAATCTGTGCAAATGATTAAAGGATAACCATGTGGCCTATGTTAATTTCATTGTGATTGGTATATTTTAAATTTTGAGTACCCTATACCTATTTTGAAATAAGGATGATGGTATCCTTTTTTCCATGTAAATGAGTAACCTGTTAGAGTAATTTAATTTTTTTACAGTGATAGATTTGGAGATGTATCATCTGTATGTCAGACATTTGCTGGTAGATTTTGGCAAATGATGAACTAAATTGTGATGCCCTAAATAATTCTTTGAAATTGATTTGTAATTTGTATTTTGTACAGTGTATTGCAACAACATTCATTTTGGACTGAATTATTTAAAATTTTTTTTTTTTTGTGAAACTTAAAAATTGACAATTTGAAACAGGTTTAGAAGCTCTCTATTTCTGAAGTCTATTTATTTTGAAGTCTCTGTACGGCTAAATTAAATGGACTGGCTACAAACCTTGTTATTTCTAATTGTCAATGTTTGCATAAGATCAAGTGTTGATACTTTGTAACTTGGCACCTCCAAAAGTTGATTTTTTTTTTTTTGTTATGTGATAGGTTGAAAGCTTATCTTGTAGATAATTGAATAACTTGTATAAAAAGGTTTTACAGATTTGTTTATACATTGTAAATAAAATAGCAATACTTAGGAACTACTGTTTCTAATCCCAATGTTGCTTGACAGCTGCCTTTGCTTGTACTCCTTAGTAGAATTTGGCTTACACTTCTCCTTGCATATACAGTTGAATAAAAAAAAAATAGGAACTAATAATAGATACTTAAGTGAAAACAAAGGACCTAACTTGTCAGAGTTCAAAGTGTTGATACTTTGTAACTTGGCACCTCCAAAAGTTGATTTTTTTTTTGAGATAGCTTGAAAGCTTATCTGATATGTTATATATGATTACTTTGAGGTGTGTTATTGCATAACTGTAATTAGGGAGTTAAAACTTGTAGATTATCATTGCAATATTTTTTTTTTACAAATTGTACAGAAATTGTATAAAAAGGTTTTACAAATTTGCTTATACATTCTAAATAAAATATCACTACTTAGGCACTACGTTGCTTTCCAAATGTTGCTTGTTAGCTGCCTTTGCTTGTACTCCTTAGTAGATGTAGGCTTACACTTCTCCCTGCATATAGAGTTTAATACAAAAAAAAAAAAAAAGACACATAGAAACTAAAAATAGATAGTTAAGTGAAAAGAAAAGACTTAATTTAAAAAAGCAGTAACTTAGTGTTTCACCATTAAGATGGTTACAAAAAGGATAAACAAAAGCAGTAACTTAGTGTTTCACCATTAAGATGGTGACAAAAAGGATAAACCATAGTCAAAAAATTAAAATAAGTAGCACTGGCACTGACAATGTGCTATTCAATCACAAATTGTCCATAGGATGATTGGTTCAAAATAAGCTAGAACTTCTAGTCTTAAAAGGCAGATTACAACTTCTCCTGTTTGATGCTAGCCAACTTGGACTTTTTCAATTTGTTTGATGAAGAATACTGGTCCATTAGGCATCTCTTGACAGTATCACAGTCTTCAGACTCAGTAAAGTTGTTCTTCATCTGCCTTGCATTGCCTGGACTATTGACCTCATCCTCCCTTGAAGCTTCCTGTGAATTAAACATAGATCAAGCAAAGAATAAGTAGCATTAAAATAAAAGGAAGGTAATAACAGAAAAATAGAATAGTTGTCTTGCTACCAAATCTGATTCTTCATCATCATCATCCTCTTCAATCATCATAGACATTAGGTCCTTTTCTGGCTGGTCATTAAAACTTGTACAGTAGGTAGAAACTAATTCTTCATCCCTTAAGACTTGCATAACATTGAAAGCTGAAGTTGGACCTCTGCGTTTTTCCATTTTCAGTGATATTTTGAAAATCATTTGCATGCCAATAAGTGACTCTATTTCAGGTGGAATGGCACTCTCCTAAAAAAAACATTACTTAGACTTAGTAACTTAGACATTAGGCTAGGAATACAATTTCAAAAGTAATGTACCTTCTGGAATTTTTCAAACAAAACAGCTGCTGGGATTCCCACTATTTCGGCAACTTCCCTATCCCATAAAACGAAGGGAGCATTTCCAGTCCTGTCAAGAACCCTGAGTACTACCTTGTACCTCACTGTACCTTCTTGAAATTGGTTGTTACATTTAGAACAAATCAACCAATTTTTTTCTTCTTCCAGTTTTTTGTTACATCCTAGAGACATACATGATATGTAATACCATTCACCAGAACCTTCAATCCCTAAAATTTCAGCTGGAACATAGTAATCACCATTCTAAAACATATGAAATGTAAGAATGAGTCAGTATGTTGTAGGTTGAAATTTATTTTGTTGGTGTAAAAGATAATGAAAAAGAAATAATGTACTTCACCTCTTTTTGATCTAACAAATCAGAAATAGTTGTAACCACCTTAGAACCACTTGTGAAATCACCAATACCTTCTGATTGAGACAATACTGTTGCAGTACTTATACTGCGAACAGGACTTTGACCAGACACTAACCTGCACAAAGTAAATTTCAGTATATACAAAAAAGTGGGGAGCATTATTTGATTCCTTGGAATTAGAAACAGTATTCAAATGGTTAGGCTTTGTTTACTTACTTGGATTTGAACTCCAGAAATTCAGCAAAAGACTCATTGCAATGCAATTTTGTTGCATCATATGAACTGGTGATCCTCACTTCACCTAAAAGCAAAAATATAGTTTTTTAGATATTGAAATGTAAATAGCACAAAAGTGAATACTTACCATTCACAATTTTAGCACGACACAACTGGAGAACAACTATAAGTGGTTCTTTCAAATCAGCATTGTAGAAAGGAATCATGGTAGCAACATGATCATCCCATACTGTGCATTTTAAAGTATTTTGCCTGTATAAAAGTTAATTAGGAATATAATAAAGGATTTAGAGAATGAATTGATAGATTGGTTGATACTTACTCAGTGTCAGCAATAACGAAGTCCATGAGTCTAGATGATTTTCCAGCAATGATCTTATCAAGAGGAGCATATATCGCAACCACTCTGCCGATTACATCTTTAAAAACAGAGCATATATATATCACTAAAGACATAACAACAAAGAATAGTTCTGTAAATAGATAGGCAGAAGTATAATATTTCAGAATTCATAGTAGTTACCGAACAACTCCTTTTCATTGACTTGAGCAGGATCTTTCAAAGATTGAAAACTCTTTAAGCGAAACATATGCTTAGGAAAACCTTAGATTTTATCGGTTTCACCTCAGTTTTGTAGTTGAACTTTATAAGAAAGGGGTGTTCAGTAGTTTTATATGTTAAATAGTTAGTCACAACCAGAAAATTCTTAATTGAATACAACTTGCCCTCAGAGAATATATCTCTGTATTTCGCCACATCATTCTTAAGGATATTGGCATGAATATATGCTCCCTGGAATAGAATACAAAATATTTCAGGGAAAAAATTGTGAAACAGATTTTGTAATCAGGGTGGTAAAAAAAATACTTTACCTCAACATCACGGAGCAACAATTCCATGCTCTTACTGGTTTGACCTCCTCTCAACTCAGGTATTTGATATGTTCTTACCAATCTAACTCTTATTGCTCTATTTCTGTGCATAGGACTAAGATCTTTGAGTGAAACATACTGAGAAGGCATCTTGTATTGCCTAACAAAGCTTTTTTAGATGTTTTCAGGACTTTAAGAAGTATGGAGTTGTGCAGATGGGTTGTAAAAGTACTCAAGAGCAACCAAGGTTTATATAGAAGATAACTGTATCTTCATATGATCTTCATCAACGTAATTCTTCTTGGAATTATGAAAGGTTGCAAAACGGTTCGGATTCCAATAGATATCACAGCAGCTGTTATGATGAGCTTAATTTAAAATATTTCATGTTTCTTACGAAAGGTTGCAACCTTTCCATGTATTAAGTATTGAAGAAAAAAATTGCCTACTTAAATTTGATCTGATTTATTTTGGACAGTTGCACATTTAATATGTACATGACGTTTGGTTTTCAATGTGATAATTACTGTCTGTATTCACACTATCGCCGATTAGTATATTTATTGGTAATGAACAAAATATTATCAAATTTGAAATCTATCATTTAATAATGGCTGCCAAAACTCATAAATATATGTTAAACAATGTGAGAATCATTGAATACAAATGGATTCCATGTAGTAATGCAAAACGACGTAGTTTTGTGTTGGAGGGAAATTGGCTCCAAGAAGTTGTTGCTTTAATATAATGATAGATTATTATTATTATTATTATTATTATTATTATATAAGGATTAGTTAACAAGGGCAAAGTTGGAATAATCCAAGGTAATCTTAGATTACTTAAAAAAACGGGGGTAATCACATTACCTTGAAACATTACCGCCACATCAGCTTTGAGGTAATATAACATTACCACGTAATCTCATAGTTTGAAACAAACAAGGTAATATAACATTACCAGACTCAGATTACCTAGGTAATCTCAGATGACCCGAACCAAACGGTCCCTTAACATTTTATGTACTTGTAGTTAACATATTATGTACATGCAGTTAATACATTATAATATAATTTATGTACCTATTACAATTAACATTTTATGTACTTGTAGTTAACATATTATGTACATGCAGTTAATACATTATGTACATATTATAATCAACGTATTATATACCTATATTTAACATATTAGTTACATTCTATTAATAAATTATATACATATTACGATTTATATCATGTACCTTTAATTTATTTATAAGTATATAAGTTTTTAACTAAATATGCATAATATATATGTTAACCATAGATACATAACTTAAATGTTATTTTCGATCAGAATTCACAATGCAAAGTGGACTCTATTCTATAGTATAGTTCACCTAAATATTTTGTTCCCTTTTTTAATTCCTTTTTGTAATTATTATTTATATACGATGACAATTTTAGGTTTAGAATATGTACTCTCTGATGCCAATATAATCGCTACATATATTCACCGGTGGCATTATTTAGAAAAGAAAAGTTCTATATTAAGTATTACTGAAGTCCACTATGGGTTATTAAAAATTTTACTTGGTACTTAAATACAAAAATAAATGATATAATAAATAAAAATCAACCAAAAATGGTTGGTTTGACTGGGAAAGATTGAGCATAACATGACTTGCTTGATAATTGTATTTTTGGGGGCTCACTTTTTTTTCTTTTTCTTTTTCTTTTTCCTTATCTTTCTCCCAATCAATACAAAACAAATCTCATGAAATTAATATAAATAGATGACGTGGCCTCTTCCGTTTAACCCGAGGTATAATGTTTGAATTAAATTTTAATTGGCACAAACAGAATTATTAGTCTCGATTTGTGGGTCAAATAAAATACAAAACACTTAATAAGAATTTATACTCTTTCTTTTCAAAAGATTGAATCCAAACTCCAAGGGTTTCTCCACATCTGGGAAGATGTAAATCATGATAACTTAGCTAAACACAGAGGCTAAACTTTTGCTTACTGCGCACAAGGAGTCCCCTCACTTTGAAAGGTTGCTCCCACAATGCCGCTGAAGAAGAATTTATACTCTTGAACATACAATTAGGGTGTGTACTTGTTTAGTTCATGGGTTTAGCTATCGAGAATGAGAATCAAAGTCATTGTTATTGTTTGGTTGATAGGTTTTTAAAACACTACTATGATATTTGATTACCCCTTAATTAGAAAACTCATTCCCTAATAAATTAAAATAAGGGTTTCATTCCATTATTTCATCTCCTAATTATGTTTTTATTTTTTGTTTATACTAGTGCTTTGGATGTCATTATATTAGAATAAATTGTCTTGATTGTTAGTTCTTGTATTTTCAAAACCTTTATTCCCAGCATACATAACCAAACATCATTCAAATTTCATCCTACTACCAAACATACAGAATACTTTCACCAAAACTCATTAAACTTACCAAGTATTTGATTTCGTTTCCGATTTCTATGTGCGAACCAATTCCAAATCAAAATTCCTTGTAAAGTTGCAATAATACATTGGAAAAATGGATTGAGCATAGTGGTGGTGAGGGTGTGGATTTGCTGAAAGGCTCACGTGATGGTGGAACCAATATAATGTGAAAGGAGTTGGTCTGATCATCATGATGATTGAGCTACTATACATATATAGAGATGATGATCTCTTGAATGGGACGCTAGCTATTTGTCAATGTCCTCCCAAAGGGTGGTAGAAGCTAGGTCCACCATTTTCTCAACTCCATTCCTTCAAAGTAGCTATTACTAAAGATTGGAATGATCCCATTCCCAAACATGATATGTGGTAATATTACACTACTTTGATAAAGCAAAAGACCCATCACTCTTCACCATTCTAATTTTTCCCTACATGTGGGGATAAAGATTACTAATTTTCCATTACTCTCAACATATCATAATCAACTCAGCCTAACTCACATTACAAAGTTTTAAATGTTATATCAATTTAACAAAGGTTTTCCGACATTTTGCGTGTTCTGCTCGACCGTGACACCGCAGGTGGCGATAACGTAACTTTCTTGTTCTTTATTTGGGACCTGGGGTCCCTTCCATCCACCCAAAAAATAATAATAATAATAATAACAAAGTTTTTGTTGTATTAAAACATATATACTAACTACTAGTTAGGTTTTGGACTTAGGAGTGCTAGGATTAAATACTACATTATATTGATTAAAGATCAAAAGTAACAAGTTCTATGTAATAAGAGAAAGCAACATAAGTTTTCAATGGATTGGACTAAGGACTTTCTTTGTATTAATATTACAAAGGGGAGAAGAATTTGATTTTACGAGTGTTCTTCAATTCCTTATGGAATTTAGAAGAATTTGATTTTACAAGTGTTTTTTCGGATAGAATTCGACCAAGTATGTAACACACAAAAACCTTTGATTCCAGGCCATTGCCTAGTTGGGTACCAAGACCCTCTATTTATACCTAGCATACTTTTGATTTCAAGCTACAACAAATAAGAATGGAGAATCTGGCACGATACAGATGATATGCCCTAAAATGTCTATGCGACATTCTCTGATGATTTTGAGCTAATAAGATTTTTGTCATAATAGCACTACAAATGTATGCTATTGGATTCCTAGCTAATAGGTCTGACAAAAAAAATGAACATACGCCCAATGATAGGTTTCGTTGTTGTATTATACGTAACAATAACTTTATTTAATTTTCAATAAAGATTCGATCACAATGAAATACATTTAATAATGTGTCCGCAATGGTGAAAATAGATCTTTGCATCACAGAGACACATACCCAAAGAAATTTAAATATTAGTTGGATGCATGAATTGCAAAAAGATGGATATGATGTTGGCTCCATGGTGTTATTATGAATTGAAGCTATAACGTAACAACTAACAAGACTTTTGGTTGTACACACGTACGCTTGGCTTCACCTGATGCATGTTAGTAGGTCCCCAACCACGCAACATTAACCCTCCGATCCCTCACATATATACTCACCACATGCAATATCTCAGAACCCATGTTATTGATTCCATCTCTTTTTTTTTTTTTTTTCTTTCTATATTTTTTTTAATTAAATTAGATATATATTTTCCATCTCCAACACATTTCTCTACTAATCATCATTAGTATTATAATACGCATGCACAGTACAGTGCACTTGTTCTTCGATCTCTCCTCTTTTAAAATCACCATTCATAGTACAACTACTGCCAATCACCCATTTTAATACTCACACTAAAGCCAACAAGGAGTTGACTCAATTAATTGAGATTCATTGCTGTGGGAATCCTTCCATTTCCAACTACTTGAGTGGTCAAAATTGAGTTTTTTTTTTTTTTTTTGAAATGACGAGAGAAAAACCACAACCCTTTAGGTGTAGGTAAATTTCGCCTTGTGACTCTAGTTGGCAAAGAACTACAAGGAAGTAAATCAATCTAGATTACCTATAGCTGACCAGCTCAAACCAAGGGAACAAATATTCAAACTCGGTGACTTTATGATTACAAGTGTGAATCTCTTGTCATCTTGGTTGAGTTACCCAAATCGAGAATATAGTTTTGTTCATATTACCAACCAATTGCGTTTTTCAGCAGGGATCACTTTCAATTTTGTTATTATCAATCATTATTACTACTTAATTAAAGTTGGAAGAGTATCCCTAAATGATAAAAGATGAACGGCTTAATAGTATTAAAGTAGTGTACGAGTTAATAATAATAACAATTTATCCAATATTGAGTAATGTATACATGATCAAACTCTAGTTGATTATTATATTCAAAACTTTATAGAAACTATTTGGTATTTTTTTCTTACATATACAACATATATTATACTAGGCTTACATCGTAATTTCTGTATGCTGCTACTATTTCTATGAAGTTTCTGGGATAGGGTTTCTGTTTTCTTCTTCAGTCTAAGCCCTGGAATGGATCTAAAAGTGGCGCATTAGAATCTGTGGAAACCAGCTTATCAGAAGCCAACCACATCCTTGCCGCCTCGGTTAGATTGGAACCCATCTTCGAAGTAGAAGCCTCGTTACAGTCTGCAAAGTATTTACCACTCACATTTTCTAGCCTCGGATCGGTTGCCACGTAGCAAGTCGTCGCCGCAGCCTACCGAATAATAACAGTAAGAATCGAACTCAAACCATTTTGAATTATTGTGAATGGGTATCAGAAACAGAAAGATTATTGGAGATTTACCTGCGGGATGGTCTTCAAAAGTTTGGAAGTCAAAAAGAACACCAAATCTGCAAATATGCAAAACTTTAATTTCATCGTATCAATGAAGAAATTATTTGGCGATAACCCCACTCAGCCGAGTGCTAAAGATACAGACTTGTAATCATAAAATTAGGGGTTCAAATTCTAATTTTCTTATAGTTTGAGTCGGTTAGCTATGGACAATCTAGACTAGTTTACCTCTTTGTGGTATTTGTTGGCTAGAGTTACATGACAGAATTTACACAGTGCATACATACTCTCGGTGGTGGTGGGTGTGAGTTTCTCTCTTCACCCAAAAAAAATGAAAAAATTATATGCTTGTATTGATAGCTTGACTGGTTCTAAAATAACATATTGTGAATAAGAACACAGGATCGAGCTGATCGTCACACTCAACGTGATAGGTTCTTTGTAATCATCGTTATTTACTATCTCCACAAATCCTTTTGATGAATGAAGAGAGATCGAGATGAGTGATTACCAGTGATGAGGCCTTCGCGTTCTCGAGTGAGGCGAGTTCGCACAATCCCAGGATGAACGCAATTTGCCGTCAGATTTGCCCCCGTCATCTGCAACAATTGGAAGACAGGACGACAGCCACAGATTAATCCATGTGAGAGATGTGCCCCCAAATAATTCAGCGCTCGCAACACAACAAATTTCGCTTTTGGATATTTATTAACTATTATTATTATTTCATTTATTGCGGAGAATCACACTTACTTTCAGTCTCTGCGCCAGTTCCTTGGTGTGCAAAACGTTAGCGAGCTTCGAGAGCGCATATGCACGTGTCGCGTCGTATTGACTGTCCCGCCCCCCCACAGTTTCAATTCATCAGTAATTAACGCGCAGTAAAATTAAAACTGGTAGGGTAAAATTGAATAAATAACCGAATTATTAACCTTTTGTTGTTGGTGATGAGGCGAAGATAGCGGATCGGATCGCCGGAAAACCAGGTGTGGATACCGGACGACACGTTCACGATTCTGCCTTGAACGCCCGTCTGTTTCGCCGTTTCCGTCATCTTCTTCAGCAGTAGCTTCGTTAGCAGGAAATGACCTAAGTAGTTAGTCGCAAACGTCATCTCGATTCCGTCCTCTGAAGTCGCATGCTTGTGCGTGAATTTCCCCGCATTATTTCTAATGATTAATTTCGATCAATTCCCCCAAAAAGAGATATAAATTCAAAATCGGCGCCATCTAATTCATATTCATATTATATACAAAAATAATTTAATAATTTAATAAATAAAATAATGTCCGTACATGAGGAGGTTGAGAGGCAAGTTGAGAGATTCGAACTCCGCAACGAAGCTCCGAACGGAAGCGAGAGAGCTAAGATCGAGCGCCATCGCTAAGATCTCGGCGTCCGGCGACTCCAACAGAATTCGGCACTTCGTCTCCTCGGCGGTTTTCATGCTCCGAGCCGGCAGGATCAGCCGCGCTCCTCGCTTCGCCAAAACTCTCGCCGTCTCCGCTCCGATTCCCGACGTTCCACCTGCAATCACAAAATCTCACGCAATTAACCCGCCGTTTACACCGCAGCAACGCCACATCCTCTCTCTCTCTCTCTCTCTATCTCTACACTATTGTTCGTAATCGTACCTGTGATGATGGCGGTGATGGAGCGGAGATCAGGACACAGCTCGGTGACTTCTTCGGCGGTGGATTTGGAGCCGAAGCCGCTGGGGCCGGCGGAGCCGATGAGGTACCTAACGGTTCCCAACATCTTTTTCTTCACGAGTGTGGTGGCTTATTATGATGTTACAAGCAACTTTAGTATGAGGGGGAGAGACAAGATTGATGGCCTAAAATTATGTCCCAAAAGCCACGTAAACAATGCCTACTGTTGATGATGGAATGGAAACTTTTTCAGTGAATCAAAGAATGAAAACTTAGAAAAAGGCAATATAGTACAAGTAGTAAATATATATATGTATATATATATATATATATATATATATATATATATAAGCCTGGTAATGCTCAGAAAGCTTTGCAGGTTTAAGAATGCTGTTGAAGACAGAAGGAGAGAGAGAAGAGAGAGAGAGTTGAAGGTGTGTGTGTTAATGGTGGAAAGTAGAGAGTTGGTTTTAGTGGATTTGGGGTGTGGGAAAAGAAAGAAGATGGAGAGATTTATATAATGAAAATGGTAGGGATTAGGGAATCAATTGCTTTGATAGATAAAGATGGAGAGGATTGCATCTTTGTCATTCATTGGCAACTGTTTTGCTTCTTTTTTTTTTTTTTAATTCTGTAATTAACAATGACAAATATGATTTACAAAGTAAACAAAGCTTAAACTGATAATCTAGTTGTTAAACAAATAATGAGATTGAACATTAATTATTTTATACTTATTGATATTATGCTGATAGAATTCTAAAAAAAAATCTTTAAACTTCATACACTTTTCGGCCACGGTTGGTGGTGTAGCAGAAAAGTAAGTTGTTTCGATTTTTGTCAACAGCATAATCCAGTAGAAACATTTCTAGATGGTCATTTTCAGCAACCATAATTACAATTTTTTTTCTTTTTAATTTTTAATCACGGATAGTCAGAAATTTGGCTAATACCTACCCAGCGGCCCAATTAGCTAATGTTTCTAACGATTAGCTAATGGAGAGTTGGGTCTATAGTATCCATCATAATTGTTTCATCTTGGTTGGTGCCAGAGTAAATGTCACCCGTTATGTGACCGTTGGTCTCATACTCTCATTCGGGTGGTTTCGAGTCGGATATCTGTCCAATTATCCTGTCATAATTCATAAATAAAATAAATGAGTATGTACAGTATATGTAAGAAGTGTGATTGGCTGGAACAACAGTCGGCGATTAATTAAAGCAGAGTGGAAAAATTGAGAAACAAGGTGGCAAAGGTGACAACATGGTAGAGGGTTAAGGAGTATTTTAGGTTTAACAACAATAATTATATACACTGATACAGTGGCACTCGTATAAACTATTAATTAATTAATTAATTAACTACAGTTGTATACATAATCTAATCCAATAATCTAGTCTACCCATATTGGTCAGACAGGTATCGCACGTGAGGTTGGTGATTAGTCAATCTACGGCCTCGATTCCTTCACTTCTCACTAAACTTACTGCCCAATAATTCCCCCTTCTCCTATTTTTTTAAAATTAAAAATTACTCTGTATAATTTACTATTGACTTTTTTTGAAAACTACTATTGACTTATTTATGCACCAATCATAATACGTTACGTGGTCGAATTAATATTTAAATTTATTATTATTTAAATAAAGCTAGAATTGCATGTATTTGTTTTACCTTTTATTTTTTTTACTTACAAAATACATTTTAAATTTCATCACTTCAACAACAACAGCAATAATTAAATCCATATCTCTTAAATATATATCAATAAAACATTTCAAAAGTGATACAACTTATCTAACGGTATCAGCCATTTTGTCCAATATTTTAAATTCTATATATAGTTGGACAGGATCGGATTGTCTCAGCTCAAGATGTTCAATTCCGATCTACTTTTTCTAGAGAAATCATCCCCAAAGTCCCCTTCAAGGTGCACTTAATGCTCCTTATATAAGGGTAGAGACTAGAGGGGGGAACACATGTCAGGTCTTCGTTAATCGTTATGCAAAGTGTACATTCCTCAAGGAGCTGACAGCCTACGCGCTAGTGACATGACGACAGTTCATTCTATTCGGTTTGTGGTTATAAGACTAATCATTGGCAATATCTGCTCGACCTTGATTGACATAGTAGTTATAAGATTGGGAAGTAAGGTAACTATGTTTAAGCTAAGGGTGGATAACTCAAGAGATGCAATCATCAACCGTATCGTGGTTGGGAAACCTACATACACGATTCGAGGTCAGTTCAGGTTTGATCGGATACATGTAATTACGAAGTGCGATGTTTTATATATATATATATATATATATATATATATATATTAAAGAGAAACATAATTGATAAAATGTGTAATAAACAAAAGGAATCGAAGTATGCTAGATTCATCAACGTAACTTTTAAGTGTGTATTGCCAACTTGAACATTAGAAAAGCAAGCAATTCATGTATGTAGTGGGGTTTAGTGTATATATTTATCCAAGCTAGCTAGCTAAACCATTACAAAATACTCATCGCTTTCCAATCATGAGTACAATCAATCCCAATATGAATACATCATGAAATTGTAATCTAGGAGGAGCACTATATAATAATTCCAATATAATTAGCATTCTTCTTATAAATTATTTATGCTTCTTTCACTTCTTAATTAAAAGAATTGTGCATACACTTTTATATTTATATATAGAGAGAGAGATGCTTAGGGAAGTGTCCAATGTGAGCTAAGCTTAGAATTAAAAAGTAAAGATTGGTAGGGCCTTTACGAGCAAAGAAATGTTTCTAAAGGAGAAAAAGAAGTCAAGAAATTTCAGCTTTTTTGAGCACTTAAAAGCTCCCGTGCCTTCCTGCGGGGACCGTTTCATTTCTTATTCTAATTCAATATGTGTGTGTCTCTGTGTATGTCTATATCTGTGTATATATATGTATGAATATGTGTGTATGTATAGAGGGAGAAAGAGAGAGTTTCCGATCCTAGATTTTTCGTTTTTTTTTTTTGTTGTTCTTTTTATGCACTTAACTAACTAGCTAGTGTTAGTTTTGCCCAGAGTTAATATCATTTTTTTTCCTACATTTGTATGTGGCAATCTAATTTAACTCATTTTTTATCAGAATATTCACTTTTGGTCATAGTATTATTGTAGTATGACCGTTTTGTCGTTTATCAACAAAAACATTTAAATATCATTAAATTCAAATGCATTTCAGTCTTCAATTATTGATGTTTTAAAAAAACATTAAAAATATATATATAACGAGTCAACATGTTTGTATAAAAAAGATCAAAATGTCTTTGTATTTAACAACATTTCAACGATTTTGTTAACGGATGACTAAATATGATCATGGCACAATAATACTAGGACCAAATGAAAATGTTCTAATTAAAAAAAAAAAAGACTAAAAATGGACTTTCATCTATAAATCTATGACAAAAAATAGAATTAATTATTTTGCCAATATAGTGAATAAATAAATATGGATATAGACTCGAAAGAGTGGAGGAGTGGGTGGAGCATGATTCTTGTACCAGAAAGTCATAAATTCAATTCTTACCTAATATTCTTTTGGTCAAAATTTTCGCACAAGATCATCTTGGTTTATCTTTCCTGTGTTGTTTGCAGACTATTACACTACTAGATTTTAAGTAGGATAGTTTTTTTTTTTTTTTAAAGAAGTAAAAATAACATTTTTTTCATTAATTTATTATATTTATATATCTCTGTGTCTATACATTTTATCAATTAGTTCAGTGTATCTCTATTAATTAAGCTAATGAGGTTTTAGTTAACTCCATAGGTGATCTAGGTAAAAGAGAACGATAGTTCAAAAGTTGACAACACAAACTAACACCAAAATATATTTAATTTAATGATCAAATTTTATTTTTAATCCTTGACTATTGTGGCTGGCAGTAAATAACATTATCAAAAAAATTATAGTAAGTAATCAAACTTCAATTGCATAAGAATTTCAGTACAAGGTATTGAGCGTGTCCATGTCTAATGAAAAATTCTCTACTTAAATCCAACCAAAAAGCTTAATGCCTAGGGCTTAAGGGTTATGACAAAATTCAATTTGTAGGAATGATAATTATCTTCAACCCCCACGAAAATTCAGTCTTTTCTCGTAACAAGGACAAGTGTGGGACAAAATTCGATGAACAAGAGAGAGGATGAAGAGTACCCTCCTTGGTCTAGCCTCAATATATAAATTTTGGTCCCACGACTATTAGCAAAATGACAATTTTGATCATCATATTTAGTTTATACCAATTTTGATCCCACGAATATTGTTTTAGTACCAATTTTCATCAATAACTATTGTTTTAGTGTCAAAATTCATCGCGCCGGTCACAGATTTGTTTAAAACGTGCAAAAATCTAAACTTGTTAAGAGTATTTCTTCATTTTCAACTTAATATCCCAATTTGAGCATGAATAAATTGATTTAAGTCTTAAGATCGATCAAAATTCGTAATTTTCCTCCTCATTTTACCTTAATTTGAGGAGGAGAACTGTGAATTGTGATCGATCTTAAGACTTAAATCTCTTTATTCATACTCAAATTGAGATATTGAGTTGAAAAGGACGAAAATACCTTTAAAATTTTTAGATTTTGACACGTTTTAAACTGATGGGTGACAGAAGGGATGAATTTTGGCACTGAAACAGTAGTCGTGCGACCAAAATTGGTACTAAAACAATAGTCCTGGGACCAAAATTGGTAGAAATTAAACATGTGGACAAAATTATCATTTTACTAATAGTTGTGGGACCAAAATTGGTATTTGCTCTATATAATTTTCTAATTTCTAAATCTCAATAACTTTATTAGTAGTTTTAGAATGATATTTTAAAGATATATAATTGTATATATCAAAAGAGGTACTCTTTGTCCTCGTTGGTATCAAGTCAGAAAAATATTTCTCTCGAATCTAAGGGAAACAAGGGAAAGTCAAAATTGGGAATAGAAAATATGTCTTGCATATATCTCACTTGATCATGTTGTCATTCTTAGACTTACAATAAGATTATAGAAATGGCAATCTAATGAAAATGAGCAAATAATAACATTTTAGAAATGGCAATCTAATGAAAATGAGCAAATAATAACATTTTAGTAATGGCAATCTAATGAAAATGAGCAAATAATAACATTTTAGTATGTATTTTACATTTCCATTAATTTTCAATTACTACTTTTCAAGTTGTAAAATGGCAATCTAATGAAAATGAGCAAATAATAACATTTTAGAAATGGCAATCTAATGAAAATGAGCAAATAATAACATTTTAGTAATGGCAATCTAATGAAAATGAGCAAATAATAACATTTTAGTATGTATTTTACATTTCCATTAATTTTCAATTACTACTTTTCAAGTTGTAAAATGGTGTAAGATCACAATAATTATAATTCTACCAGTTCATGGAGGTTCCAAGTGACCTGCGGACGATACTTGATGAGGATACTATTGGGGCCGGTTTCCATAGAAGAATTTTCCGTGAGCTGGGGATGGATACTTTGTAGATCGACCAACGGATTTTATTCCCTCCTTTTCTATCAAAAAAAAAAAACAATAATTATATTTCAATATGTATGCAATGACTTTTTTTATGTGATTCGTGAACTACACATAATAAAATTTATTCAATGTATACATTTAAATCATAACTGTAACTTTCCCTCATCATCAAAAAAAATAATAAAAAATTGACATTGTAAATAAGTTAGAAATTCCATCATCAACACGAAATTGAAGAACATGAAAACATGATTAATTTAGTAGTGTAATAGGAAGAGCACATGGAAAAGGTTGACTTTTGACCCAAAGTAATTACAAACAAACCAACCTCGAAATACTCGAGGAGAAGAGAATCAATTTGTTGACACAACCATCAACCGTGACCATTGTAAGTGTTGCTCCCACCTAATAACCAAATCAATTCCATTGCTAAAGCTTTGCCTTCCATATTGGGTTCATAATCAATGCTTCAAATGTTGAATAGGAATGCCCAATCTTAAGAGCATTGTACCATAAATTATTACTTTGAATTAATTTTGTAGAGTTTGTACAATATCTTTTTGCTAAACATATTGTTGAAAATTTTAGCAAAAATAGGATTTGAAGTTATTATTTTGTAGTACAAATATTTGTGGGATCCACTTTTAATTTGGGTTGAGTCAATGTGAATTTGAGTTCATCTTCTAAATGATACAAAGAAATTGATATATTGTATGCTCAAAAAAATAATTGGTGAATGAGAAATTGATTATCAAATTATACTGATTTGAGTTGGAAAAATAAAGATGGGAATGTTTTGAAGAAACTTTTGTCTCACGTTGAAAGAGGAAAATGTGTTTGAACTAGTATAAATACAACCCCTTTTTAAAGGAGCTTGAATTGAACAACATAGAAGTTCTCACTAACACGCAAAGGAGTGAAAACATAATTAAAAAATGAGCCTAAAAAGGTTTCACACGAATGTTGTTTGAAAATTAGCAACTCATAAAAACTTCATTATTAGCATTAACATCGTAATTGTTAATTTATTTTATCATCTTTACAGCACGTTTGGTTCACATAATGAATTTGGAGGGAATATGAATATTATTCCATAAGGAATGGAATAGGTAAGGAATATAATAGAAATTGTATTATATTGTTTGGTTCGCTGAAGGAATAGACTTGGGAATTGTATTCCAGCGTTTGGTTGGTTAGAGGAATAGAAATGGTATATATATTTAAAAGACATAAATGCCCTTGTATAAATTTTATTATTATTATTATTATTATTATTATTATTATTATAGAGAAAAAATGAGTCTAAAAAATTAAGGTTTAGAAAAGGGTAAAAATGGAAATAAAATAAAATATCTATTCCTAATAGGTCAGTAATAGACTAATAACAGGGGGTGCTGATAATAGCTATTACCCTTTGACAACACTTGCGTGCATAGGGTGAAATGTCAAAAGATATTTGTATCATAAAACGGAAAGTCTGTGACTCCCCGAGTGTCGGTCTCGAAGGAGGGACGTGGAGGTATGTCAAACATTCGGGAGTTTACTTGATTGGATCATGCATAGGACTTGAGTGTGGTGAAGGGTGAAATTGCAAGTGAGAGTGTAGTTCATTGGTTGGTTTGAGTGCAAAAAGAGTAGTAAAGTAAAAGTGATTTTGGGAATATGTAAAAGGGGTAGGGATTGGATAGTGTTCATGAATATTGCATAGTGAGAGTGCAAGGTCATGGATTAGGATTGCTAGGATATTGGCTATTCAAGAGTGTGTTGTCTTAGTCCTTTTCCACCTTGTGTACTAAGGCTTCTTTGACGTAGGAGTGCCTTCAAGCATCCAAAGTTCTAAGAGAAATTTTATCAAACACTTCAGCTACACACTATCCTACTATTCTTAAGAAGTCCATAGGAACTTTGATTGTGTAAAGCTTTAAATCCTAACTCTAATCAAAGACATGAAAGAGTCAAGAGCTCAATCTCTCATCTAGATTGGCCAAATCCAAACAAGATCTCATCAAAACAACAATCAAAAGACAAGAATAGATAATCCATCAACACAAACTCATAGATCCAAGATATAGAAATAAGATCATCACAAAAGCAATATTCAATCACACAATCCAAATCCCTAGACTAAATTAGCTACTCATGATATGAAATGCAAGCAAAAGCTAATTTAATCCAAGAATAAGATTACTAAAATTATAGAAATGAAATATAGATCACCTAGAGAGAAGAAGATCTTCAATCCAAGCTTGTTGTCTTCTACAATGGAGATTGATCTAATCTAAAAACTAAGAAAAAATGGAGAAAGTTCTCCAAAGGAAAAACTAAGAAAAGGGAAAACTAAAATTCTGGAATCCTCCTCTGGAAATTCATCAAAGGGGTTTAAATAGTCTCCGAAATGACAACCCTAGCTAAAATTCGCGCATCACGCTTCCACGCCTCTCACACGCGTGTGAGCGTGCGTGGGGAGCTTCTGGAAAGTTTCCACGCTTGCTCACATGCGTGCGGCCTTCCAGTTTGGTCCTCCGGGGCTCCGCTTTTGCCTGGTTTGCTCTTTAAGCTCATCTTTTGGTCCTATTTGATCCCGGGGCTCCTGTTTTACTTCTTTTAAGCTAAAAATAGCTTTTGTGCATCAGTTAGTGATTTTCAAACATTTACGCACATAATTTACCAAATAAGGATGCTATAGACGCGATAAAACACCCTAAAATGTGCCTGAAATAAGGGTATCTCGGAGTCTTATCAAATTTTCCACACTTTGCTTCTTGCTTGTCCTCAAGCAAGACATTTTACTCTCTAAGCATATAAGTCTCCGAGATACTCTCCCATGCAAAATAAAGCTTTTGGCAAGTCAAAATAATGGGTGTCTAAGACTGTTGAAACGGGGGAAATCATTTGTGTTATCTATAAAGGATTTTGGTAAGATGTCAGCAACTCAAGAAATATTTTCGGGAAATAAAAACCTTTCGTAGATAAAACAAATAAAACAAGGGATCACACTTCTCGCACTATACGCAAGCATGCATTTCCAAAGTTTCGGTTCACCTTTTATTTAAATAGGGCCTCTAGCCGATCCCACTAGTGGGAACGATGTGCACTAGCTAATCAACTTTCCATCCTTATACGCCAAAGCCCAACGTAAATGTAAATGAGGGTAGGGGCATGGACCACTCACCGCTTTTGGCTTAGCGCGGTCCCTCTTTCTTCTCACTTCCTAGGATAACGTCATCGAGCCACCCGACTTCACAGGGAGATCCATGCTTTTTCGAAGGTCAGTGCAATGGGTACTCGAATTCTAGCAAAGCGGCTCACCTCAGCTCTATTTTCTCAATTCTTGGGATCTTTTTATGTGAACAACCGACTCTAGATAAAACTTTTTGCTTACCGAAGACTATGGTTTGACACAACCCAACGAATTGGCTTCCCTCAATTTTTCTTAAACTCTTTTGGTGCTTGGCCTTTTGCCTTTTCGATTTCTCCTCGTGTCAACCCCTCATGCCTTTTTCTATTTAATGTTCAAGGGTTTTGTTTTCTCATTAAGCTCATCATTAGGCTCACCTTTTGCCCCATGCCCTACCAAGGTTAGTTCAATTCCGGGCCTCGCTAGTTTTATCTTTCTCAAATTAAAGAGTGCACACTCCCACTTCGAGAGATCCTTGACTAAGGTCCTACGTATATAAGAGGTGAACATCATGCAAGCAGGCAAGAATATAAACTTATTTGGCTCTAACTCTCTCATGGGTGCAAAAAGTAACTTCCTCAAAGATATTTCGAGAGTAAAAATTTTTGGGCATCTACTCAAAATTCTCCCTAGATAACACAAATAATAACTCTCTTTTCAAAACTGCAAATGCACCCGCTTATCATTCCCAAGAGCTTCAACTTCTAATATTAAGCATGTAAGCATGTAAAGCACAAAGTGCGTCCTTTCCACACTTTAAAGTAAACATCATCATCGATGTTTCTATACGTACAGGGTAAAGGAACGAAACAGGGATTCTAAGGATAGAGAATTAAAAATCCCTTTCCACACTTTGGAAATTGCTCTGGGATAAAGGGTATGCATCAAACGATCTTATTAATCATGGTAAACTTAAGTATACTCATACACAAAGCTATAAAGAAAATATTTCCACACTTTAAAGATCAAAACGGGGCTTAAAATTAGAAAAGGGATAAGAGGATAAACCAAGTATGCATCCCTCTTTCCACACTTTAGCTTCCAGCATAGGCCTTCTCCCGTTATAGATGCTCTATAAGAAATGGAGACATAACATACAAAAAGGGTTTTCGGAGTACTATTCAATTATTATAAACTGATAGAAATATAAAAGCAGAAACATAAATAATAAAGCATGTAAATAAGAAGAATTATTCAAATATAAATGCGGATAAGTAAAGCAGTTGGAAATTAAATAACATAAAGCAATAAAGTAAAGTAAAGCATAGAAAAGAAACAAAAGAAATAAAAGTCGGAACCCCACGCATAGGGATCCTAATGTTCAGACGGGACCAGCAATCATAGTAACCCAAGTCACAGAACTCAGAATCAAGTGTTAATCAGTCAGGACCGAGAATAGTTGAGGAAGGTATCACTCATCACCGAAGGGATGAAATTGCCTGTCGAATCGAGCTTCAAGAGCGGCAATTCTTCTATCATTATTCTCCACCGCTTGTCTCATGCGGTTGAGATCCTCGGTGTGAACATCCTGTCTTGCGGAGATGGATGTGAAATGGCTTTCCTGCCAAGTATGCTCCTCAGGCCAATAGTTCATTTGTTCCTCATGTAGTTGTCTATGAAAATTTTGCGACGCGGTCCACTCCATTGGAGTTGGGCCTTGCTCCTGTGCAGCGTCTTCCTCCTCATTCTCTTCCTCGTCCTCATCATCATTATCAGAAGCATTTAAATCGGGTGCATCATCACCTCCAAGCCTTAGTTCTGCGGCAAAGAACTCTCCCACGGTAAAAGAAATTGAGCAACCATCAGATCTCTCCCCCATCAACTGGTCCAGTAGGCCCAACCCAATACACAATTTAGAAACAAAAGGTCCAATAAACACAGTCTGAACCTTTGGCTTTAGTTGGGTCTGGAGCCATTTCCTAGCCTGAACGCCCATGTTGATACTGACATCATTCTCCATGCACCACATGTAGAATAAGTCCTGCTTGTATACCTTGTTTCTATTCGTGGTTCGTCCAGAGAGATTTATAGCAAAGGCTAATCTGATAGCCTTCAAAGCATTCCGGGTGATGAGCTTTGCCTTCAAGTTTGAAGAGTTGTATGGGGCATTGTTTGTGATGCTTCTCCAATATCGTCTAGCAACTTCATCTGAATCAAAATCTTCTTTGAAATCTCTGAAATAAGGCATGGACACGCTTGTTACATCATGAAAACCGAGTGTAACACCTAAAGTGTTAACAGACATACTGTAGTGGTTGCCGAAAAGAGTGAATGAAATAGACTCCCTTGCATCGTTGACTTCCCTTCTAATCTCTAGGGTCGCCAAGAATTCATAGGTGACAGGCGCATAGGTGGGTCATCTCCACTGAAACAGATAGCGGAGCTGTGGGTGCCTAAGGAGCATATTCACTTCTTGCAAATAACCAAATTCTCTTAAAACATTATCCTCAAAGTGACGGCCAACAGAAAGCTGTTTTCCTTTATAGTTGTCTACTGTTGCGAGTTGAATAGGTGTCAAGTGTCGTAGTGACCTTGATCCCGGCTCTTGTATAGCCTATTGAGCTGTAGTGTGCTGCTGTGTCCTTGATCGACTCGATTATCCTAATCATGTTTTGATTTCTTTGCAATTTCTTTCGAGCGTCCCATCCTACAAATTATAGAAATTATCATTCATGGTAATTGGCTTTGAATAAGTCACCATTATATTTGTGTAAAATTCCTTGTCAAGATAATGGATTTCAAACATATAGGGCTAAGAATTTCCGAAAATTTTGCCATAAATTCCCCTATATTTTGGACAATTTCAAGCATAAGAATATCAACAATATCATTCCATTATCACACACATGCATAAATTCATCATAAGATATATCAATTTGATAGTCAAATAAGAAGTCAACTACAAAAGTCAAGAATTTCAAAAAGTCAACTTCATCTTCTTCCCCAAATTCAAAATTAGGGTTTTGAAATTGAAAATTCAATTTGGGCAATGTAGCATGTGAAAAGTCAAATTAATGACATATAATAGTTCTATAGCAAGTTTACTCATCAATTCAAGCATCAATTTCATAATTTCAACAAGAAATTTAACAAACCCATTTGTTCATCAATGGTGTTCACACTTGAAGTTCAAGAATATACAACAATCCATCAATGTAACCATCAATAATGAAAGAAAACATTAAAGGATAGTTCTATGAAGCATTATAACAAATTTAATCATTCAAAATCATGCAAGGCAATGTAAAATAAATTTCACATTCAAACTCTTCCAAACTCATGAATATTCAAGGATAAAGAGTCAAAAAGATGAAAGATTACCTTGATGTTGACGTTTTAATCTTCTTTGAATGGTAAAAAGTGAGTAGTATGTTCAAACCTTGAGTTTGGTTCTTCCTTGCGTGGAGAAGAGAAGAGAAAAATTGATTTTGGGAGCAAAATAAGGTGGGATGGCCGAACAAGGGTTTTAAACCCGTAGGGGCCTCCACGCCGGTCACACTCGTGTGACCGTGCGTGGGAGCTCTCTACCTCGCTCCCACGCATGGCAACACGCGTGTGAGCGTGCGTGGGAGGCTACTACCTCGTTCCCACGCACGGTTACACACGTGTGAGCCTCGTGTAGGTCCACTGCATCGTTTTCTTCTAATTTTAGGCCTTGCCTTCCATACCTATATCTAGTTTAAGCTCTTCCAAAGCAATTTCTAGTCTCGAATCCTACAAATTAGTCCTCAAAACATGGTTCCATATGATTGTAGCAATTTATTAGAACAAAAACATTAAAAACGAAAGCATAGCAATAATGTAAAGCATTTTATTAAAATCTTGGGTTGCCTCCCAAGTAGCGCCACGATTTACGTCATTGGCTAGACGCATTTTACCTTGGTTTGAATTCAACCGAATTCCTTGGTGGTGGGTAAGAAGCATTTTGGTACCCACGTGTTTTTCCAAGTAAGCTTATCGTTCCTTCGCTTCGGTTTTGGTTTCACTTTTGATTTGACCTTTGCCCCCATCGTCATCAGCTCCTTCTTTTGCCTTTTCCTTGTCATCATTCGTGGCTTGTCCTTCGAATCTCAGGGTAATTTCTCCTGAACTAACATCTATTCGTGCCCGACATGTAGCCAGAAATGGTCTTCCAAGAATTAAGGATTCATGGGGATCATCATCTCCCATCTTACAGACAATAAAATCGACAGGCACAAGAAATTTTTCTACTCTTACTATAACATCTTCCGCTAAGCCTTCAGGATACCGTGTGGTTCCGTCAGCCAAACGTAGAGTCCATTCTTGCAAGGGTAATAGCTCATTCCCAGGAACATTGTTACTGGGAATACAAATGCGAACCAAACAACAGAATAGGCTATTACTGGGAATGCTATGCCATTCCCTGCCTATTCCGTGAACCAAACAGCCCGTTAAAGTGCACTCTTCAACACAATAGAGTACACTTTTTAGTTTTTAATACTATGGGGTGTACCTTTTAACAAAATAATGCGTATTTCTAGATAATCACGAGAACTTTGCAAAGTGCACTTTAGTTTTATTTGATGTTTTGGCTTTACG
Source organism: Ipomoea triloba (assembly GCF_003576645.1). NCBI lineage: Eukaryota > Viridiplantae > Streptophyta > Magnoliopsida > Solanales > Convolvulaceae > Ipomoea > Ipomoea triloba. The sequence goes on along the minus strand of NC_044925.1, from coordinate 22,711,310 downwards.
TTTGGTTTAGAGGTTCACTTTTTACTACTTAGAGTTTAATATTTACGATTTAGGTTTAAAATTTAGTTTATTCGTTGATATTTTTAAAAGTTATATATACGTATTATGCTCACATGAGAACCTCCTCTCAATAAAAACTAGGAAAAATTGTAGTGATGTTAGTCATAGAAATTAAAATAAGTTATCAGCGGCTATGATTAAAAATCAATACAATAAATTAAATCCTTACGTCTAATAAGCAATCCAAATCACTCATGTATAAATATCAATTAAGGACCTTTTCATTTAAAAAAAAAGTATTGTTATTATTTTTAAATATAAGAAAATCTTATTGTTTTATTAATTTTCAATGCTTTAATTTAGTGAAACAAACATGTGGAGCATGATAGCATAAAAGGGTGTTGTGTTGTGCTTTGGGTAATTGTGTGCACTCATGCACAACATTGATCATGTGCTCCGTAGAATGCCGTCAGAATTGTGTACAGACTTAATTAAATATTGCACTATGCACATTCATACATTACCCTATACTGTTTACACTCTAATCTTGCATTTCGCACACGTTCACATTGAAATTCACACATACACGTCATTCACCATCATCACCAGCAAAGAAAACAACGATAAAAAACCGCATTTAATTCGCATACCCAACTAATGCACAAACACATCATTAGATGCAAACCAACTCACAAACAAATGCGCAAGCATATGTACGCCAAACTTATATATGCATTGTACTACGGACACTCCAATATTTCAATATGCACATGTTCACGTTGAAATACACGCATATACATCATTCACCACCAACACCAGCAAGGAAAACAATGATAAAAAATAACAATTGATTTACATACTTGAGTAGTGCACAAACACATCATCAGATGCAAACCACACCACAAACAAATGCACAAACATATGTGCTATAGTACACACACGACACATTTATACATTGCACTATGCACACTCTAAAATTGTACGGTGCACAAGTTCACATTGAAATGCGCGCACACACACATTATGCACCACCACCACCAGCAAGGAAACAATAATAAAAAATCTCAGTTGATTCACATACCTGACTAGTGCACAAACACATCATTAAACGTAAATTGCACCACAAGCTAATGAACATGCATATATACTATAATATTTCGAGGTTAAAAAGTAAGTTGCTTATGAGAAAAAGTGTAATATTAATCAGAAATAAATTGATTGATTGTTACTTATGAGGAAAATTGTAATACTAATCATAGATAAATTGATTGTTATTTATGAATGAAAGTGTAATACTTATGAAGAAAAATGTAATACTTTTACAAGAAAAAAAAAATAATATTTAGGGATTGAAAATTACTTATGAGAAAAATTATAATATTTTGAGAAAATAGAGAGCATTTTGCCTTCTTTTTTTTTTTTTTTTCTCAATAAAGAGAGCATTTTTAGCAAAGAACAATACTAAATAGACCAAATTTTTTACCCAAAAAATTACCAAATCCGAATATGGTGTATCATTACTGGATAACTTAAAAGGGCTAGCTCTGCCCAAATCGAATAATAGCAACATGCCACAACAAAAAAACCAATTAGTTAAATGTTTCTTTAAAAAAAAAACAATTAGTTAAATGTTTCTTTCAAAAAAAAACATTTAGTTAAATGTTTGGTAAAATTTATCATTATCTATTTAACAAATTCTTTTTTTAAAAAAAATCTTAATTTTTATATCAACACGATAATAAAATTGCAATAATCTTCTCTCAAGATTCTTTTTGGAGTAAGATTTCATATTTATTGAACCATATCTTTATTTCATAATAAAGATGAAAAATAATGGGAAAAAAAATACTATTACCATTAAGTAAGACATATATATTATTTGATCAAACAGGGTGTTAAAAAAGAAGAAAAAAAATTCAAATTACTGATCTTCCACTCTATTGGATATAGATTTGGTCTGGGTATTATGTGCATTAATATATTCATAAAAATCTCTCCCTCGATCTGAAATTACATGTTTTTGTTAGCTAGTCTGTTCTTTTTGACTAGTTTAAAGCTGCACACCTAGCTAGGGGAGAGAAATATAAATATAAATATAAATTCATAAATATTACAATACAATAATCATGCAGCTGCTGATTCCACTAACTTCATAACCCCAATTTAAAATTTTTAATATATTTATTTTATTTTATATTAATTAATATATATGGACACAACTAAAATGGACTCATTGAATACAGCCATACTTCAATGATTGCCACTCTTTCTGTGGGTGTCCAGAATCTTGCAATGGACCCTTTCTTGAAATTAGGGTTTAATTTTTATTTTTCCAATTTCTTTCTTTTTTAATTTAATCAATCATGATTTGATTACACTAATCATCCATCCACCCCTCTTGATTTGTTTAAGAAAATAATACCCTTTTAGCTACTTAACCAAATTATTGTTAAACCACAATTTTTTTATGGCTGCATTCATCAGTCTGATCCACTATGCATATATAAAATTATAAAAGATTTTATTATTGAAGATGGGTGCATTGAGATAATCTAAGTTCCCAAGAAAAAGCCAAAACAAAAGAGGATTCAACACAAAGGTGCCTAAGATCCTAAACATCAGTCATGGTGCATGCCTTAATTTGTTCACTAAATCCAACATTAGTGACAATATCCTAATTAATCAATTCTTCCTTTTGTGTGTGAAAAAAGAGGGGTTAATAAAAAAGAATTCTTTTTAAAATTGTTAGTTTCACAAGTTATTCATAAATGTTGAACTATTTTTATTGATTGAGTTAAATTCGTTCATTATTGAAGTTGATAACATTTTATAAGATAATGAAACTCATATATGACTGTCTTTTATACTAAATTTTGTATCATTTATCTAATGTGATTTTATTTTTCGCGTTTAAGTGATGGCTACAAAACTTAAGGAAATATGTTACAAGCTATATCTAATAAATTGATAGAAAAGTTTATTACATGTATATGATGATGTTGGAGGGTGGATAGAGTAAAAAAAAAATCTTGTTATTAATTGGTTTTGTTAGGAGTTAGTTTGTGCAATTTTTATTTTTTTTTTTGGGTTATAGGAAAGCCAGTAGGGCTACAGTCAGTACCTAAATTTATATTTTGAGTGAAACTCGCCTTGTGACTCGGCTCTAGCCAGCAAATGAAGGAGTTAAACCAGTTTAGATTGTTCATGGCTAACTAGCTCAAACTAAGAAAATCAATAAACAGTTCTCACAATAAGTTAAATTTAAAACTTTATAATTACTAAGCTGATTGACCAACTTTGCATCATGTCTTAGCAATATGATGCCACAAGTTATGCCAAATCAAATGATAGAATATTTGATATAAAAATTTTAGTGCAAATGATAGTATGTAGTGTGACTGGAATATTATCTTCTGGAAGGATACATTACTTTTTCCTAACATTTGTAGTGTTCATATATAAATCAAATCAGATGAGAAATTGTTTGTTAAACAAGTGAAACTAACACATGAAATTTGCTGGAAGCTGACTGCCTAATCCAGTCAGAAAGGCACTAATTTAAAAAATCAAAAAACTCAGAATCAAAGATAATGTTCAGAGAGAGAGAGAAAGATGAGCTCCCTTAGCTCCCGCAAATTATATCGTGGACCGTGGTCCACAATGCATTGTGGACCGCGATCCCAAAACGACGTCGTTTTGATTAATGAAACAGACGGATGAATTCGCGCCACACACTTTCTTTTTATATATACTGCACTTTCTTTTCATATATACTGCACTTTCTTTTCAACACAACTGCAGTTCCCTTTCAACACAACTGCAGTTACTTTTTGATATAACTACAGTTGTATATTATCGAATGAAACTATAGTTATATCAAAAAGTAACTGCAGTTGTGTTGAAAGGNAGAGCAGTATATATGAAAAGAAAGTGTAGTATATATGAAAAGAAAGTGAGTGGCGCGAATTCTTCCGTCTGTTTCATTAATCAAAACGACGTCGTTTTGGGGACCGCGGTCCACAATGCATTGTGGACCGCGGTCCACGATATAAGAACTGCTTAGCTCCTAATAACCCTTTCCCCTTACTTTCCACAAAACTTTTCTTCTTTCTATGCGCATTCCTAAAATTAAATATTCATTTAGTGGCTTCTGCATCGTTCATTTGTTCATATCATATAGTACACATGCCAATCTCCAAACAATTAGGCTTTTTCCTTCCTTGGTAAAGTGAATTCATATTCTATGGTCAATAGTATCTATCAACCATACCCCACAACCCACAAACCCCCTAAGTAATTAAGACTTAATTAAACTTAGCTTCTTAATTGCCATTTGCCAACACAACAACACTCTCGTAGTATATTTCGTTGTACATGCTCTTTTTAGTGCGATTTATCTCTCATATGTGACTTACAAGCTATTACACAAGAGTAATTAATGTTTATCTACTGCATACGCTTAAGCAATGGTTGCGAATTTTTCTCTGTCTTCCATAAAATAGTATCTAACAATTACAAAACACACCTTACAAACCCCAAGTAATTAAGAGTAAATTAATTAAGCATCTTAATTGTACATGGTCTCTCTAGTTCTTAATGCAATTTACCTCGATCTCCTATGTAGTTTACGGGTTATTATACATGAACAATGTTTATCCAATATAGTACACATGAATCGTCAGATAGTGGCTATGAATTTTCATCGACACCCAAAAATAGTATCTATCAACTATATACCTTACAACTCACAAACCTTCAATAATTAAGAGTTAATTAAGCATCTTAATTGCCATAAATTATATATGCATGTATATATGAGTTGACGTCATGCATCCACAAAGCTAGGATGTGCCCACCCTTTTGTCATTTCATGGGTTTGATGTGATGTGGACAAAAGATTAGTGAGTTTAATGAAGCAAACTCCACTGACTCAGCAACATTATTATTATTATTATTATTATTATTATTATTATTATTATTATTATTATTATTATTATTATTATTATTATTATGTGAGTTGATGAGCACTGCCATTAGTAATCAGTGCATAAATTAAAGCATTTGAAGAATTGACATCACTGCTTATGGCACCAAATCTCTTGTACCTAATTTAGGGGATCAACTAGCTGGGTATGTATTAGACTAATTTGGATTATGATAAGTTAGTGGTTTGAGCTGTCACAAGATCATTTATGATGTGTCAATAGAGCATGGGAAATCATCCAAGGACCAAGGATTAGAGATAAGTATTCTTCATGCCAACCAATTATATATCTCATAAAAGAAACAGAGATTTGAAAAAGATGGCACCAAACTGATTCTTATTTCATCAAATGGAAGGTTTCAGTTACAAGGCTAAAATGTTATTTATATCAAATAATGTTTTTTTTTTTAATCAGATTTTATAACTTGTGAAAAATGTAAAAGCATAATATGAAATTTGATACAAATAATCAGAGTATGTATCTTCCCCTATATATCTTGTACGAAAGAAGTTGTCTAAAATTATCTATTACAAAGTATATCTGTATGGTACTACTCCGTATTATATAACCATTGTCAATAGCTAAAGGCTGCCCTCGTTGAGAGTTTTCAATTTGTAATCTTATAATTACCAAGTCAACATTTGACTAACTTAGTTGGGATTTGTCCCGTTAATATATACATACCGACTTACATTTTTTTTTGGGTATGTTTGAAGAGGCCACACATTGACTTACATACATTTATGTATAATTATACACAAATAAATAAACAATACACACACAAATGACATATATTTATTTACTTATTGAGGATATTAAAGTAAATTGATCAATATAACCTAAAATATAAAATCAAACATATATATAAACTCTTCGCAATCTTCTTATTTTGTTACTCATAATTTTATTATAGCAACCCAATTGCAAAAGATTGATAAAGAAGTGTGCCCAGAGAGAGATTTTTGCTAGTATTATTAGAGATTTTGTAGTCAAAAACCTTGTAGTTTAATCTAAACGTACAAAAGTGTGTGTGTGTGAGAGAGAGAGAGAGAGAGAGATTCCAAATATGAAAACAACGTGACAGTAGAAGAGATTCCATAGAATGGGGTGGCAAAGATTGCCATTTTTGTGTGGGTGGAGCTCTGAAACAAGCGTTTCTTGATTTTGGGCATCAGATGACTTTCACCCAAACAAGATTAAGTTGCTGCCATGAAAACGTTGTTTCGGCAAAATTATAGTGATAAGATGCAGAAGGTAGTGCGCAAGGCACTGGGTGGGGTGGCCACAGACTCACAGGACGAAATTAAAGAACATGCTTTGGCTTGTAGTGCTTCCCTCCCGTGACAATTTACAGAACAGAACAGAGCATATGAAGTTTCATCATATTTGCTTCTGCTGCTAAGTAAATGTACATACTATTCTAATGTTCAACCTCACTGGTGGGTGCAGGGTGCTCCACTTTCAAGTTTCAGCACTTTACCCTGCAACCCCATCCACACCCATCTGGATGGATTCATGTAGTCTCCACCTACAAAAAAGCACCACCAATAAACACAGCAGTTAAGTTTTACAGAAAGGACCACTTCTCTCTCTCTCTCTCTGCAATTCCAAAGAAAATTTTGCTTAACTTGACCAATAATTGTGGCTGTGCAGGCATCATCAGTTTAAAAAAGAATGACATAAATCTGGGTAACATTCTTCAATAAAGTCAGTAAGTTTTGTTTAAGCTCTAATAATTGTAAGAAACCAAACATTTGCACTCAATTGCGATTTTAGCCCAACCTTTCATTTTTTACAATTCATACCAACTTTTTTCATTTTCATCAAACCCAACTTTTCATAATAATCTTATTGTCTACCATTGTATTTTAAAAAATTTCCATCCAGAACATCTTTTTCCATAAAATTACCAAATTCAACCCTCTTATTTATTTTATATCTTTTCGGATCATTGTTTCTAAATTATATAGCACTCTTAGGAATGATAATAACTAAATGATTGAACTACAAAGGTAGAAAATAAGACTATTGTGAAGGCAGCAGATTGAGTTAAAACTGACCAGATTTAAGAACCCACTAAAGTTGCAAACAAGAAAAAAAAACATTTCATATAAATTATAAAAATTAAAAAGGGTTGCTAAAAATGTAGTTGTTAGCAAAAGTTTGGGTTTTTTATTATTAATTGGTTATTAGGCCTTTTTTAAGTTTGGAAATTAAATTGACATTATGAAACTATCAAATGATGTAATTAAGGCTGGTTTATTAGGGGTATACAGTTGGCCACTACCTCCATGTTAACCATTTATGTCAGAAGCCAGAACTTTGATGCATTGTACCTGTGTTCTTGTAAGCCCCATTAGTTGTCCTTCTCCACCTCACAGTGGTCTTGAGCCAATGATCTTGCCTCTGCTGATCTGAACCTTCAACAACCATTAGGGAACTCAATATAGAAAAATCCACATGACTTAAGAGTTGTCAAAACAATGCATAAGATAAATAGATTCCAATTTACTTTTTTGAATAATAATTAGAACAAGTGAGGTACTTTACCATAGCTGTTCTGCATTGTCAAATAAGATGCAAGTGCTGCAGGCAAAGCTGGCCCTTTGAACACACTGAAAAGTTACGAACTGTCACGTCACCCGCAAATTCACACAGCACGAAACAAGGATGGTCCCTCGCGTCAAGTAGTTTGAGGACAGGAGAGGCCTCCAAGCCCAGGGCTATCAGTTCCTCTCTGATGTGAGTACAACATGAAGAAAAAGAGATATAATATTACATCATAAAATGTAGCAAAAACTAATTCATTTATGATATGGCCTTAAACATGAGCACCACACTCAATAGGACCAGGTAACCTAGCACAACAAAGACTTGTTATAGAAAAAGTAATATGGATGAAATTTAGCATGCGTAGGATAAATTTCAGTCCACGCTTCATCTGTAACCTTTTTTTAAAATCTTTTTCTAACATTTTTCAATGGGATAAATCAATTTGAGCTTATGTATCAAATTGGGTAAAGCGCATTCTAGATCATAAGTCAGGAAGGATGCCTCAATTACTATGCAAACAGAGTCTCTTAGAAGGTGGAAACTAATATGTACAAGGCAAAATAAATTAACTAAATCCCCCACGGAATGAAGTTTGAGGCAAATGGCTTTTTATTCTAGTATAAAGCTTTCCAATCTACAATTTATATGTACAAATGCCCTAAAACAATTGGAAGATTCAAAAAGTCGAAATGATGGCCTTTATTGTAATGAAAGTAGGAATGTTTAGTAAGGTTTTTCCAAAGGCATCTGCTTGGATAACTTGATGCATTACCATTCGTTATCCAGCAATCAAACCATTGTCCAATTTCCCCAATACTTCTTGTAAGGTTTTAGAAAACATATGAACTCCTTTGTGTTACTCTGCTATCTATTGCTCACATACAAAAAATAATTGTACTCAACCAAAAACAGGAGCCAATAATCAGACCTCTTGGACAATGATGGAACTTCTTAGAATGTTTAGATGCTTTATTCTATCTTGAAACTCAAGGTCAAGCTCATCAACAAAAGCAAGGAAGCTTTTCTAGCAGTGAAGAAACCTTAAGTTTTATATTTTAAAAAAAAAAACCAAAAAAAAAAAAAAAAAGACAGAAAGAAGAAGAAAAGTAAAAAAGAGATGATAGCTTTCTAAACTGCTGACATGAAATCACACACAGATTACAATTCAATGCAGATGTAAATGCAGTCAAGGGCCTGTAAGCAAAACTCCTCAGTTGTCCCTTCAGTTCCACAACCACTCTGAATACAAAACCAGAGATTCAGAAATTGGAACGACATAAATAACTTGTAAATTCATCATAAGAGCTTTCAGTACAGGCAAACTTGAACCACCAAAAAATTCAGACCCAAAATGAAGGTCATATCTAGAAAACCAATTGGTGGCTGTCAGGAAAGATAACTTCCCACAGAGAAAAGATAAATAAAGCTAGATATAAAATAATGAATTAGAAAAGGTAAATGTAGGATGAAATTATGTCAAACATGGAAAAAATGCATGTGTGTGTGTGTATACAAACACAGATGTACACACATATTTATCTATATAGACATATGTTCCCTTAGTAGCAAAATATTTCTTCTGGATAATAAAACAAACAAGAATAAGGGCACAATCAGAAATGATTTTTGCCAAGATATTTAGCAACAATTTATTGGATTCCTTCACAGAAGAAGAGCAGCAGAAACCGAAAAGATCCCAGATGCCAGTGTATGACTGGAAAAGGAAGACCAGGTGTCCTATCAGCATCAGGTGTGGATTCATTATTTGAATGATCTGGTCAAACATTAAACACCTGCAGACTATTCTTGTCCTTTTAGTTAAGCTAAAGCATAGACAACAGACAGACAAGGAAGTTAACATGGAAATCAGATTTATGAGCTTATCAGCCCCCCAGCTTAAAGAGAGGGCACTAAAGAAGCAGAAACCATGGCCCTGTTTCACTGTCAACAGCCTGGTGGCAACAGTCTTCACATTTCAACCTAATAAATAACAGGTGTGTCACTCCAAAGAAATCAAAACCCATAACTCTTGCTGAGGTTTAGAGGAGATACACAACCCCCACTTCTTCTCCAGGCAGCCCAAAACAGTCAATAAACAAAAATGAATAAAATCGTGATACAATCTACACCATCAAAAGCCTCTACTTCAGGGAACAAGGTAGCAGGAATCAAGGAACCAAGAAGCAAGATTTTGAAGGGGAAAAGGGCGAGGCTGTATATCATCCAAAAATGCCTCCGGATGCTGCTTTGCTCCAAGGAAAATGGGGCATAGCCACATAGGGACGCTGGTAATGTCTAACAACCAAGTTTCGAATGGTCTTTTTGTAGTTCCAGTTTATCAAAAATCATAGCAATTTGAATATATAGGTCGGAAAACCAGAGCTAGAACAAAAATATTGCTTGATGTTAATTCAATCATTATAGATTCCATGATTACAGCAATGCGGATGTAGTCATGGAGATGATATGTTGTACTCAACAATGATCAATGCTCAACAGGGATCAGATTTAATTGTACTCAAAACAAATGCAATAAATAATAAAAAATACAGTAATATGCAAATTTTGAATGCAGTTTATGCATAATCACAGTAAACCAGACTTTATGCATAATCACAGTAGACCAGACTTTATGCATAATCACAATAAACCAGAATTTATGCATAATCGTGTGAATGAAGGCCAATTTCTTTTTTACTTACTGAAGTAGCAAAAGCGCAGAGAAAGTTGTGAGGTTGTTCGTCGTCAAGAGAGGAGAGTCGGAGATGGCGTACCAAATCATAAACCTCGGAAGCTAAGGTCTAAGGAGAAGCCTACCGAACGAATTGGCTATACGGCTTTAAGCTCATCTATGAAGCGGCGAGTTCGCTGACAGCAGCATCAATGGAGCTAACGAAAACCCTATGTTCACTTTTACATTCTACTAATTACATTTCTAGACTGGACAACAAAAAGCGCATCTGGTGTAGTGGTATCATAGTACCCTCCCACGGTACTGACCGGGGTTCGATTCCCCGGATGCGCATTTCACTGTGTATTTTTTTTAAGGTTTTTGTGTCACTCTTTTTAGTCCTAAGATGGGAAAATAAATGTGCACAATCGCACAAATGCATATAATTTCTCATCACATAATACATTCAATCAATAAGGAGTATCATTTATTATATTCACCAAAATAATAATAATAATAATAATAAAGATTATCATTTGATTAGTAGTTTCATCAAGATGTTTAATTCCATGTTAAGCGTATAATTCCTCGTCGTTCTCATCTATATACGCGATAAATGTAAAGAAATCCCTACAAGTGATTGTTTTGGGTCGACGAGGACGAAACACCCTCTCTCGTGGTCAAGGAAGAGCTAGAAACAATGGGTTTCCATGAGTTTTCGACGATTTTGGATTTCACGGTGGTGCCTCCTCCGAAAGTGGAGGTGCCACCCTAGTTGAGAAGCACTACAAGGGAGTGAGGAGGCGACCCTGGGGCAAGTTCGCGGCGGAGATAAGGGACCCTGCTAAGAACGGGGCTTGGGTGTGGCTGGAGACATATGAAACGGCGGAGGACGTAGCGGTGACCTATGACAGGGCAGCGTTCTGCATGCGAGGAGCTTGTGCCTTGCTAAATTTCCCGCTTAGAATCAACTCAGGTGAACCAGAGCCAATTAGAATCACAACCAAGAAGAGACTGGCGGTTTCAACAGATTATTGGTCATCCACCTCGTCTAAAATGATGAAGAAGGCAGGTCAATCGGTAAAGCAATCAATTGAACAAATTAGTTCTTGTTCTTTCCAAATTTGAAAGCCCTATGTTTCACTTTTAAGTTCTAGTAACTACGTTTAAAGATTAGGAAACAAAAAGCGCATTTGATGTAGTGGTATCATAGTACCCTCCCACAGTATTAACTGGGGTTTGATTCCCTAGATGTGTAGTTTGTTGTCTGTTTTTTTTTTAGCATACGATCGATACTTTGGACAAACCAACGTAATCACTGTGTACTTTATCGTGTTGCCTTGCTACATATTTTAGCCAATGAAGTTGCAACATAATAACTCATAAATAAGGATTATCATCTTAGTAATTTCATCTTAGTAATTTCATCAAGATGTTATAATAAACTTCAAACTTTTAGATTGGCGGCGTGAGTGAGGTTGAGGTTGACATCTCTAGTTTGCTAATTGTACACTCATCCAGTCATCCTCAATATATCTTGTTTTTATTTTCTATTTGTTTTTTTTTTAATCTTATTTAATGGAATTATAATATATACTTTAGTTCTCATTAATGGTATTTTCATGTAATTTATTCACTCGCTTAGAATATTTGTTCCCCTCCCCTACTCAGCTAGTTATGATTAACTGAAACAATTTACACCATCAAATATCATTTACATTCCTCACTTTCATCATTTTTCTAATCCAAACACAATACCTTATTTTCTTTGCACTTTTCTTTCTCATTTTCTCTCATTCCACATTCTACCAATTTAAATACAACATAAATACCTTTGGTCTAAGTGTAAAAAAATGGTGAATCAATATATTAAATGTTAGATGAAATAACCAATAATAATATTAATAATTTATCTAATTAATTATTTCAAAATTTTTTTTTATCTAATTAAAAAAGTTGATACAATAGGTATTGCCACTTTTAATTTGATCCTCTAATTATTATTCACTTTTCACATTTGGTCCACAACTATTAATTTTGCCACATTTAGTGTATGTGTGTGTATGCTTTTGTTGTAATATATTTGATTATTTTAGCCAAATCTCTTAGCAATCACTCAACTTTCTTATGTCTAGAGCTATTATAAGGGCAAAGTATGGACAAAATTTTCCTTGTAGCAACTCTGAATGAGAGAAATTTTACATTTTTCGGCAAATAGTTGCTAGACGTAGGACCAAGTATGACAACACAAATATACATGTGTACCAAATGTGTCAAAATTAATAATTGAAGATCAAATGTAAAAAAAAAAAATGAATAATACATATGAAATTCCATTGTTTCTTTTACAACTATTATCTTTGGTGTGAAATTACTATACCACAGTCCACAACCATAAGTGCTAAACAATAATATTACAGGTAAAATGAACAAGTGGAAAGAAGTATGATCAAATGAACGAGTTTAAAAACCAAAGACCTTGTGATCAAGCGGCATAGTTGTGGTCCTCTCAAGTAAGAGGTCAATAGTATTCAAAAAAAAAAATGAACGAGTTTATATTACTAAGCATAGAGCCTTACAATAAGATCCAAATTTGAATTGGTTAGAATGGAAATGCAAACTTAAAAGTTTTTCATTTTCCATCCTTCCACCTCTCCAATTCTATGGTTTTTCATAAAATCCTCTATTTTTTCATTTTGGTAAACTCATTTTTTTTCTTACATTTTTATACATTAAAAAAATGAGTTCTCTAAATAATAAATATACTTTGCAAACCAAAGAAAAACAAATGTTCCCTGACCGCTCTTACTTGATAGGAAAAAACCATTAATTTCAAATTAAAAAGTGATAAAAGATATACATATAATATATATGAATTACTTCGTACTTATTTTCACTTTATTATGTTTTTTATTCGTTATTGACGTGACATACATTAATTGATAAATAAAGAGTTAGATTCATTTTTTCTTTTTCCTTCTTTTGATGACGAGAGACACCGATAATTACTACTCGATGATGTATATAAAGTAAAATTTTACTTTTATGTAATAACTTGTAAATTAAATTATATTAAAAAATTATGTACAAAAGATTCAACTAAAAAAGTGTTGGTAAGTATTGAAGTCTTAGATACGGAAATTTTCACTTCATTTTACTCGTTTCTAATCCGTCGAACAATTAAAAATTCAAAAATACTAGATGCACTTCCAAAATCATACTCCCAATTGTGTTCAAATTTGATTGGAGGATGAAAAAAAGGAGAATTGACAAACATCATGGTCCCCTATTAAATTGATCAATCAAAACATGCCAACTCATATGAAGTAAAAAATGTGAGTGTGAATTGGGAATACATGTAGAATTATTCTTAAAAATTTATGCATAACCCGTCAAACGGGTCAGCTAAGACCCAACTCGTCAAACTTCCGGGTCTAGTCCGACCCATCAAACGGTGCACGGTAGTAGAATTGGACCATTGGGTTGAAAGTTGAAACAACCGCCACGTACTGTGAAATTATACCAACGGAATCAAATTCCATCTCAAGATTCTTCCAATCCAACGGCTAAAAATGATCTTAGCCTCGCGATTCGTGTAACATCTCCAAGGCCATACATATATAAAGGTCCATTTCTATGCATGCGGTGTTGAGAAATTTAAATTTTTTTCGCAGAGCAATTGAAGCCGAGTGAAGAAGAAAAGATGAGGCTGTTGAAAGTGGCGACGTGCAATTTAAACCAATGGGCTATGGATTTCGACTGCAATATGAAGAACATAAAGGATTCGATTTCTAGGGCTAAAGCGGCGGGAGCTGTGATCAGGCTCGGCCCCGAGCTCGAAATCACTGGCTATGGCTGCGAGGATCATTTCCTCGAACTCGACACCGTCTCTCATGCGTAAGCTTCTTTGAATCTCGCTCGTATTCAGAAATTTTCAGATTGTTAGAACTGAGCTGAAAAGTAAGTGAATTTTAGTTACTCAGTCAAAGCTGTGTACACTGAAACAAGTCTGCGTCCCATTAGAATTAAGATAATGTTGATAAATAGATATTAAAAAAAAGGAGTTTTAGTGCAAGGAGATGTTAATTTTGTTCTTATATTGGTGTATTAAAATGTTACTCCGTACTTTAATCTGCATAGTAAATTGTTGATTTGCGCTACCTTCAGTTTTTACAAAGGATGCTCATGTTCTAGCAAATTTGCAGGTGGGAGTGCTTAAAAGAATTACTACTAGGTGATTGGACAGATGGCATATTGTGTAGTTTTGGAATGCCTGTTGTCAAAGGGTCAGAGCATTACAACTGTCAAGTATTTTGTCTTAACAGGAAAATATTAATGATACGGCCCAAGATGTGGCTAGCAAATGATGGAAACTACAGGGAACTTCGATGGTTTACCGCATGGAAGAGAAGAGATCTTGAGGATTTTCAGCTCCCAAGTGAAATTTCTGAAGCTTTGTCTCAGACAACTGTGCCATTTGGCTATGGCTATATCCAGTTCTTAGACACGTAGGTTATGTCTATCCTTTCTATTTTTCTTCACAGTGATATTAAATATTCATAGATTTTGATCTAAGATTTTAATTTCACAGAAGTTATGAAATCCAAAAATTTTCAATTCATAAACTGTTTCTGAGAGACTTCTCTGCCTAAATGCTTCTGAACATATAACTAAAACAATGCCTGATTTATAGTAGCATTAAATCTAGTCCAAAGTGAGGCATTTGGTTAACAGGCACCAAACTTTTGACAGAGCTGACACATCTAACGTGTTGGAATAAATGTTTCCCTCAGAGCTGTTGCAGCTGAAGTTTGTGAGGAACTTTTTGTACCTTCACCACCCCATGGTGAACTTGCATTGAATGGCGTTGAAGTGTTTATGAATGCAAGTGGAAGTCATCATCAATTAAGAAAGCTTGATCTTCGCATTCGTGCTTTCATAAGTGCCACGCACATGCGTGGAGGAGTATACATGTACAGCAATCAACAAGGATGTGATGGCGGTCGGCTTTATTTTGGTAATAGCATGCAACCTATTCACTTTTCAGTTTAAAATATCTCTTGTTTTGATTAAACTTATTGATATTTCTTTGTAGGATTTTAGTTCCTTATTTTAGTGCTTTTTACTCATTCTACTAGCAATTCTGCTCTTAACTATTGAGTTATGGAATTAGGAAAATGGCCTATTTGATTATTTTTTGTTCTGCAGATGGATGTTCTTGTGTGGTTGTGAATGGAGATCTTTTAGCTCAAGGTTCACAATTTTCTCTGAAGGATGTTGAAATGGTGTTTGCTGAAATTGACCTAGATGCGGTATGGTGCAAACTCTTAATTGAAAAAATTAAAGCATGGGTCTACATTGTAAAAACATGCCTTTTTCCTGTGCCTAAGTTCTTATATTCTGATTTTGCATTGCCAGTAACTTGTATGATACAATGCATGAGACACATTCATTAATCATTATATTCATTTGCTCTTTTCCATTCTTCAAGTACTGTTGTATTTTGTTATTTGTTTCTTTTGTATGGTTCTTAATGTAAAAAAAATGGCATTTAGATTATTTATTATTTTGTGAATAATGGGATGCCATGGAACTTGGACCTCCCTTCTTACATTGTAATTAGAAGTCACGGATTTATTTGATAAGAGTTGAGAAGGAATTGAGGTGGCATTTTGATTTATCACTTGCTTGCACTCATCTGGGTTTCATGAGTAGCTATGGGAGACATTCAAGATTGTCATGTATTTAGTGATATGCCTAAAATGCATATTCAGTATAGTTTTTACTAGATAAATCAGTATAGTTTTAAAAAGCTAAATAAAGCTTGATTATTGTTGCTTTTATTTTACAAAGTTATACTAGTTGAATGTTTCTACCTAATGTATGATTCTAAAACATCTTGCTTTTCTGTTGTGTTGCAGTTGGAATACATTATTTATATGCTGTTTATTAATATATTATACTGTTAGCTAATCGATTACCAATTTTTCCTTTTGCTTTATATGCTAGGTTGCTAGTCTTAGAGCATCTATCAGTAGTTTTCAAGAGCAGGCTAGTTGCAAACCAAAAGTTTCTGCAGTAGTTGTTGCTTACAAGCTTTGCCAATCCTTTAATCTCCAAAGGTCACTATCTAGTCCTCTTAAGGTAATAAGACCTCTTGCTTTCTTGTTAAAAGGCCATTACATTTGTTTTTTCTTGTAATGTTTCATCTCTCTGTTTGCTCAAATGTGTTTTTTTCTTTTCATCTAGCAATTCTAGTGGTTGTCTAAGCTGATTGGCTTTTGCTACAATCAGCCATGTTTTAGCTTCCTCAATCAAAACTTTGCATAGTCAGCTTTGCTTACTGTTTGTAGATTAGGTATCACTCCCCCGAGGAGGAAATATCTCTTGGGCCTGCTTGCTGGCTATGGGATTATTTAAGAAGAAGTGGTGCATCTGGTTTTTTGCTCCCACTTTCAGGTGGTGCAGATAGTTCCTCTGTTGCCGCAATAGTTGGATCAATGTGTCAGCTTGTAGTTAAAGGTACTTTAATCTCCCTTAGTCCCTTTTCATCTGAACATGAATCTCATATTATTTTATCACCCCATTTTACAGTCTAACTGAATAGTCTTTGGTGAAAAGTTTGCTTTTTAATGATAAAAGTTGTGCTAAACCTGTTTATTTTGGAATTTTATTTGAATACTTGAGTTTGGTTTGACCTGTTTAAGTGAGCCGAGTATGAAGATCAATGCTTCTCTTTTGGGTAATAAATTTGAGGGACGGGGAATTGAACTTGAGATCTCTTGTACTGAGTCTTAGGCTGATACCATGGACTACAATTACATTAATGTATGCTCACTTTTTGAAAGACCCAAGCTTCAATAGCAGGGTCAACTGCTCAGCTTGACTAACTCAGCCTAGTGAAAATAATTCAAGTGGTTTGAGAAGTTTCTTCGCTAGGCATTAGGCAACCAGGCCTCCCAATTAATGTAGACCTGAATGACTGTTGAATGTAGAAGTACTTATTAATAAGAAAAATGCATGTGATATGCAGAAATTGCAAATGGGGATGAACAAGTCAAAGCTGATGCTATGCGAATTGGCCATTACACTGATGGAAAGTTCCCAACAGATAGCAAAGAATTTGCTAAACGGATATTTTATACAGTTTTCATGGGATCTGAAAATAGGTATGCTTTTAAGACTATTGTGCCTTTGCACCTTACCTTACTATGTATTTAAGAGTTCATGTGTTAAACATCTAAGTTTCTTATCTAATATAATGATATTGGATCTAGATTAACCTAGGTAATTTTGAATTTTGATATGTTTACAGTTATACTTGCCCAAAAAAAGAAAGAAAGAAAGAAAGAAAAGAATTTACAGTATTAAATCTTTGCAGTTGCTTGCAAAATTGCGCTGGACTTGGAATTAATTTATACATCCTTGTTTTGGTCAAGCAATTCTGTATTAAACCACCACTAAAAGTCTAAAACATCATTTATTTATTTTTGGTAAGTAATGATTTGAGTCATTAAAAAAAGAAAAGGCATCTAGGAGATGCTTAAAGGAAGAACAAACTATAAAGAAAGTCAATAACAATAAAAATATTTATTATTTATGAACTGAAACCAATTAGGGTGGAAATGTTGGCAGATGAACTAGGACAGAGCCAACTCTACTTTGTGCTTTAATATAAATGGCCCTTCAATTAGGAGACAAAGTGTGAACTGAAATTACTTCCAAATTTGGTGCAGTAGCATCTTTGACTCAAAACTCTTGGAATTCATGTTTATCTGCTTTCCTTTCCATATGTTCGGGACAAGCAGTCCATTGATTAGTAAATTAATTTTCTATCAAAATAAATGCATAAAAACAATCATCTAGATCGACAAGTTGTCAGTACTAATCAAATATAGCAACAATGGCCCTGTCAATTAGGTTATAGTGCACCAGAAAATGAAAGCAAAACTGTCAAGTGTCTTCTTTTGTTTGAATTTTAGAATTCATTGTTTCAAACTGTCCTCATCTTGGTGATTCTGTGTAATGTTTACAATAGTTCTGAAGCCACCACATCTAGGGCAAAGCTTCTGGCAGATGAAATTGGATCATGGCATCTTAATGTTAGCATAGATGTAGTGGTCTCTTCTCTGATCTCTTTGTTTCAAACACTTACTGGGAAGCGTCCACGCTATAAGGTATAATGGTTGAAACTTCATTTTTGTTGTTTATTAACTAAAAGATATCTTAATAGCAAGTATATTTTGGCCAATAGATAAGTTGGTATTGATTGGATGTTCAAGCATTCTGGGAGAACCATTTTTAGTTCACTTATTTGACTAAGGGACCTTCTTTATTTGACAATATTGACTTACTGATTCTTCATTTCCAGGTAGATGGGGGATCAAACACTGAGAACTTGGCACTGCAAAATATTCAAGCTCGAGTCAGAATGGTCCTAGCATTCATGCTAGCATCACTCCTGCCATGGGTTCATAGTAAACCAGGTTTTTATTTGGTTTTGGGTAGCTCCAATGTAGATGAAGCATTGCGTGGTTATCTAACAAAGGTGAACCACATTCTTGTTTTATTTGTATTTTGGATGGCCAGAATCACCTGTTAATACTCCATAACATAAAAATGGCATGCACTTAATGTATTGGAAGCAACGTACCAATGTAATTTTTAACTCTCTGCATGTTGCAGTATGATTGCAGTTCAGCTGATATAAATCCAATTGGAAGTATCAGTAAGACGGATCTTCGAACATTTCTGAGATGGGCAGCCATTCATCTTGGTTACTCATCCTTGGCAGAAATTGAAGCAGCCCCTCCCACTGCTGAATTGGAGCCTATACGATCCAACTATAGCCAGGTCTTAGTTTTGGCACACTAGTTTTTTAGTCATTTGTTCTGGATACTTCTTCCTGGTCTTTTGTCACAGTTATGGGCACATCTATTGGTCATATCTGCATTTTATTTATTTATTTATTTTTGAAATCCATATCTGCATTTTATATGTTCATTGCTACTAGAAGGTTTTTCTTGACTGCTTGTTGAATGTAAGCACAACAGTTCCAATCTGAATATGAGTTACATTATGTGAAGTCTGATGCTATTTATGTGAAACAGCTGGATGAAGTGGACATGGGAATGACATATGACGAACTCTCGGTTTATGGAAGAATGCGCAAGATTTTCCGCTGTGGGCCTGTATCAATGTTTAAGGTTTGCGCTTTATATGAAGTATATATTTTGAACCTTATTTTGTGTTTCATAACTATTATTTGCATCACGAATTAAAATTGGCACTGCAGAATCTCTGTTACAAATGGGGTACAAAGTTAACGCCAAAGGAGGTGGCTGATAAAGTAAAGTATTTCTTCAAGTACTATTCCATTAATAGACACAAGATGACTGTGTTAACGCCTTCATACCATGCTGAGGTACCTCTCCTCATTAGCCTGCATTTACTTCTATTCTCCAGTTTTCCAAACTGAAAAAATAAAGAATTTCTTCCGTTAGTAAATGCACTTGTAATTTCCCGCCTAGTCTATAACTCCAAAAGCCACTCAATACTCAACCGTTTTGTATCGTGCAGAGTTACTCACCAGAGGACAACAGGTTTGATCTTCGACAGTTTTTGTACAACGTCAGATGGCCTTACCAGTTCCGCAAAATTGATGAACTTGTGAATGAGCTTGATGGTGACCGGGTTGCCATTACACAATCAACTGCCCAGGAAACGGCAGATGTCACTACAGATGGTGGCATGGGTGTTGTGGCAGCAGGTGCAGGCAACCCAAGAGCTGGTGTTTAGTTTCAATTATCTGAACCTTAACTCTCTAAAACTTGCACTTATCGGTTCTCAGCCATTTCTTTCCGATTAAAGATTTGACCATACGCTTTGCATTCTGATATAGTGTAACATGTACTTACAGCATTTCTACTTCCTCATTTACTCGGTTGAAATAATTATTACATTGATGAAATGTATGAACCAAAAGTGTATGAATCAAAAGTTCTTTGTTTCTTGAATAAAATTATATCTCTAATTTCCACATCTTAAAAATAATTGGGTACATATTTTTTATTTTTAAAACTTTTTTGAGTGACCAGAAACCTTCTCCGCTGCGGGCAAGTGACCAGAAACTTGCAGTAACTACTCGAGGGTGTGCATTGGTCACTAAAAAAACTTCGTCTTGTGTCACTAGAAAATCCCGTTTTGTGACAGTAGCTAACAAAAAACTTCAAAGCTATTCTAAGTTGTTTATAGTTGATCGGTTCAAATCATGACGGCCAATAGTTACTTTCATTAAAATTTGAATTTGTAACATTGTGGTTACCAAGTTAGCAATCTGATCAAATACATATTCAAGTATAAGGTGACGTGAATGTGATTATGATATCAAATGTGACTCAAAGTTTAAGCGGATAGTGATATAATGTATTATATATATTATTCATATATTTAATTTGCAATATTATAGTCCTTACTGAAAATGTATGGACCCTATTAAGTTGTGGTCTATATTCACCTCTTGTTACTACTGTACCGAGAAACATTTTTAATAATTAGAAAAAAAAAATCAATTTTCAGAAAAGGAATTGTGATGGGGATTTCACCTGAACATCGTAGAGAGTAGAGACTAGTGAACAAACTCTGTTAGGCAGTTTCTTCCGCCTTTCTTGAGTTTCTTCTTCAATTCTCACCCAATTCAGTTATAAGTACTGGAACTCATAAAGAAAATCCATTTGTACAGAGAAAGAAGCATTGAAATCTCCTTAACAATGGCGATCGCTTCGCCATCCGCTCCGAGATTCTCGTCGTTCTGCTGCTGTAGGGTCGGCCCGGCCCGCGCGGCTGCTTCTGTAGGACTATTGTCGCCGATCCACACTCGGTTCCCGGCTCGGAAGTTCACGTTGTACTCAAGGCTCGACTCGTCTTCCTCCGCGTCTTCCAATGGCTCCGACGGCGATCTCCGCTACGAGCTGCTGCACGGCGTGCCGACGTACAATCGCCGGCGCGGCTCGTCGGTGTTCGTGACCCTCCCGGTGGACGCCGTCAGCTCGCCGTCGGGGCAGATGACGAGGAAGAAGATCATGGAGCATTCGTTCAGGGCGCTGACGGCGATGGGAGTGGAGGGAGTCGTGATGGAGGTGTGGTGGGGGCTGGTGGAGAGGGAATCGCCTAGGGTTTACAATTGGGAGGGTTATTTGGAGATTGTGGCGTTGGCGAAGCGCCATCGCTTGAAGGTTCGAGCTGTAATGGCGTTTCATCAGTGTGGCACAGGGCCCGATGATCGCTTCTGGTTGGTACCATTTCATCATTTTACGATTTATTCTGTTTCCCACTTAGTATGCATAATAAACCAATTCAATAGATTATAAATCTCTGGTTGATGCGAACTGTTGTATTTCTAGTAATTTCTTATGACAGCATTTCCTAATCCTGCTATTGAGTTAACTTACTGGTGTAATAGCATCAAGCTTTACAATAGTTTATGGATTTCAGATTAGTGATTTAGGGAGACTTAGTTTTTTTGCTATTTTGTCTTATCATTGCATAGCTATGTAACTGTATTTCCCATTGCAAGCCCGATGATGCTCTCTAATGGGGGAAGGCTTGCAATGTTGGTATTTTTCATTGACTATTATGAGAAGTTGTAAACTCAGTGACAGCATTAGGCTTACTGGAGATTTTATAGTCCTACAAAAGTTCTTGTCTGGCAATCAAAGTAGAGAAAAGAACGATTTTCACTTTCAGTGGAACTTGCATGTAAGTAGGGGAAGTAAACTCTCTCTTACTGACTGGGGTAACTCAGCAGAACTACTCACCTCCTTAGCTTTGGAATTACAGCTACTTTTTAGAAGACCCTTTAAGCACTAGTGCAATGAATATTGTTGGGTTTCAATTACTAGCATGAACTAGTGAAAGTTGTTCAAGATTAATATCTAAGTCTAGAACTCACACACATAGTCAGTTGAAACACTTGGATTTATGGATTTCAGATTAGTGATCTTGGCAAGTAGTTTGATAGCTCTTTCTTATTTGGCCTTATCCTTGGATTAGTTAACTGTGTTTCTCTGTGGAAAGCTCATTTATTGTTCAATGACCTATCAGTATGCAATTGATATGTCTTTTGACTCTAGAAGCATGATCTTAGAATGCTACTATATGCTCAAAAACCTCCATTCTTTGGGGTGACGAGGGAAACCTACAGCCACTACCCGAGAGTGTGTACTGGTACCCCACCTTGTGATGACCCTAGCCGGCAAAGGACCACAAAGAGGTAAACCAACCTAGGTTGCCCATAGCTAACCGGCTCAAACCAAGAGTGTTGGGATTCGAACTCGTGACTTTGTTGTTACAAGTTTGTATCCTTAGCCATCTTGGCTGGGGTTACCCCCAAAACCTAGGCTGATGAGTGGTTTTGGTTGGCCATGTCATATTAAGCTAGTTCTAAAGTCCACAAGTCTTTTAGACCACCTTTCACTTGTTATCTTTTTGTGGTTGAATGCTCAAAGACATGCAACAATTTTTTACTATAGTTTCCAAACTGTCTTTGGATTTCTTTTTAACTATCAATTTCTGGAATATGGTGATTGGTCATCTGTGATTCTACTATTATTTTATGGATAACAAGCCTAGAATGCCCTGTTGATTTATGGATATTCCTTTGAGGGCCAATAAATCTCAAGTTAAAAGAAATGCAGGAACTCCAAAGTGAAATGTGACTTTCATAACTGAAAAATTAATTGTCTATAAGCTCCTAGTTCTGATTTGCTTGTAAAAAACAACCTCATCTTTCAGAGTTTATTGTATCAATGACAGTATTAAACGCATTTACTTGCTTAAAAGTTGAAATCCTTGAGCATTCCTCTCTTTAATGTGCTATGTTATTATGTGCGTTGAACCTAAAATTTGCAAATGCTTTTTTCTGCAAGGGTTCCTCTTCCTCAATGGGTGCTAGAAGAAATGGAGAAGGATCCAGATTTAGCATATTCAGACAGGTTTGGGAGACGGAGCTTGGAATACATTTCCCTAGGATGTGATGTTCTGCCTATTTTGCATGGACGATCACCACTGCAAGCATATACTGATTTTATGAGGCACTTTAGAGAAACCTTCAAGGCATTCCTTGGAACCACCATAACTGTAAGATGCTTGGTGTCATGCTTTTACGCAGTTTTTTATATTATGATACCTAGAAAAGATCTCTTAGATTGATCATGATATGATTCACAGGGGATTCAAGTTGGAATGGGTCCCGGAGGTGAGTTAAGATATCCTTCATGCCCTCCAAAAAAGCTAACAAGCGCATGGCGCTCGCGTGAACTTGGTGAATTCCAATGTTATGATAGGGTATGAAGCAAACAGTGTTGAGTATCCTTGGATTTTCAGAGTGAATGATACACATCTCTCCTTGAGTGCTAAGACTTGATTATTTTCTTCTTGATTGGCAGTATATGCTGGCATCTCAGAATGCTTGTGCTGGAGAAGTAGGTATGCGTGAATGGGCAAACGGTGGCCCTATTGGTGCTAGCAGTTTGATGCACGACCCAGAAAGCACAGAATTTTTCAAAAGTGATGGTTCTTGGAACACAGCATATGGAGAGTTCTTCCTAAAATGGTACTCGGGGATGCTGTTGCTTCATGGGGAAAGGATTTGCAAGGAAGCAGAGAGCATTTTTAGGGGTTTTGAAGTGAATTTGACTGGTAAAGTGGCGGGGATCCATTGGCACTATGGTACTCCATCTCACCCATCAGAACTAACAGCTGGTTATTACAATACTTCACTTAGAGATGGGTATTTACCTATTGTTCGCATGTTCAGTAGATATAGATTCACCGTGTGTTGTCCATGTTTCGAGATGCGAGATGCAGACGAGCAAAAGCTAAATCTAATGAGCAGTCCCGAAGGTTATCTTAGACGACTCTTACTTGATGCAAGATACTGTGATATTCCCCTGGTGGGTGAAAATTGGGCCACCAGTTTGGATGACAAATCATTCGAACAGGTGTTAAAGATGTCAAAATTCTACTCAGATGGTCTGGAAACATCAGACTTTTCGTTCAACTTTGTGAGGATGGACAAACACTTTTTTGATTCTCGGAATTTCGCGAATTTTACTCGGTTTGTGAGACAGATATCAGACACAAATACTATTCAAGCCAAGCTAAGTTTCGGGGATGGTGATATGCGGGTTTCATCTTCCTCTTCAGCCTCAACAGCTAACATGAAAGCAGTTTTCGTGTACTAGGAGGACACTTAAAAATCACAAGGACCAGGAACTTGTGATTCATTGTTCTGGAATCTGAATTGCAGCAGTGCAGTGTATTCTTTTCATTTGTAGTAAATTTTCTTCTGTGCATTGTATTGGGTTTTCCATTTCATACTGAATGGAGCAAAGAACAATCTGTTTGTAGTGTAGAACAGTCAACAGTGCCTTCCAATGATTTTGAGAATGGATGGCTGCCTCAGCTCCTCCTAATACTCTCTCTATGTTACTCTTTTAGGCTTTAATCTCTGTCGTATGCTCCAATATTCTGTCCACTCAAATCACTTCTAAACACTAAAACTCAAATCACATATTAAGAAACAAAAAATTATAGAGATTATGAGTTATGACCCACTTCGTCCTCTAAAGAAATTGAGTATGTCACAGCTACATCCACATTAGAAACTGAAAAATATTTTGTGCTATCCAACCTAAGGGTGAATCTATGTAGCACGGAAATGATAAATGGTCAAACGTCAATTTCAAAAAATATATATAGGAAAAAAAATGTATAGACATATATTTGCCAATGTTGCAAAAATTGTCCACTCTTTCTCAAGAGTTGTGTGGACATATATTTCACCAACTGTGCAATTGTGTAAGTGAAGGGCACGTTGGCGAAATTTAAGCCATTAATCTCGAAATTTAAGCCATTGATCTCAAGCATTTAATGGTTCATATTTGTTCAGACAGACTCATGGAAAAAATGTGGACTCGGCGAAATTTAAGTCATTAATCTCAAGCATTTAATGGTTCATATTTGTCCAGACAGACTCATGGAAAAAATGTGGACTCGTTTGATATATATATATATATATATATATATATATATATATATATATATATATATATATATATATATATATATATATATATA